>NW_017537018.1:121843-124095 GCF_001853355.1 Bactrocera latifrons
TATTTTTGCAGGTGGCTTAATTATATGAGCACGAAAAATACATACCAATGAAGAAGAAAACAGATTTTTGCTTTTACATTAAAATTTACCTTTAAAAAACTATAAGTACAATAAAGTTTAAGTACTTTCTTTTAATTTTGTGAAACTTTTTTTCCGATTTATCAATAAAATTCAACATTTATGAATTTGTACACCATAACGTTTATGTGGCTTAATTGTGTGAGCACAAGTGTATAACCCTATATCTGACTCTTTTAGTTTTAGGACTTATAAACAACCGTTATGTGAACAAAACTATAATACTTACTCTCTTTAGCAACTTTGTTGCGAGAGTATAAAAATGTTGTAACCAAACTGATGTACTATACTGTACTGCGCTGTGCAGATTTATAAGTAACTTCCAATTAAATTAGGAAAAATTTTGTTTTTTGGACATCCTTATAGTCACAAAGCTTTATTTCACAGCCGTTAACGCGACGCTGTTTTTCGAATTTCTTTGAATAATTTGTACCAATAAAAAAACAATTGCTCGCGACAAACACTTATCAGCGAAGGCCTTCTCCAACATTCTGAACGTTTCGGCAGAGATTTGATTCCGCACACAAAATTTAAAGCAACTTCTTTGTTGAATAATTCCACACATCATAAGAATGGCCGTATACACTTTATACACTTCAGAAAGCCAATCGTATACTAAACACTAATGATTATTTTGATGTGATATTTGGCACAGATGTCACTCACAGCATACTAACGTTAAAAAAAAAATTTTCGTCGAATGGGTTTTCGCGCAAAGTTTAAAACATTACATTCACTTAAATTGACAGTTTGATGTGGATCTTTGTCTGGTAGAATCAGCGGTAGGTATTTCCATCGAAATGAAGCTGATGACGCCGTTACTATCCATGGATATAGGTATAGATCGATGATAACTAACCTTTGTGTTTAGAAGAAGTTGATCTTGACAACATCTGGTTTCAACAAGACGGCCACACGCCACGTGCAACAACCAAATATTGCGAGAAAAGTTTGGCCTCCAAGGAGTTGTTATTTAACACTATTAGACTACTTCTTGTGAGATTATTTGAAGTCATTGGTCTTTAGCAATAAACTAGTCTCTCTTCTAGCATTAGAAGTCAATATTGAATGTAATATTCATGACACACGACTTGATTTGGTGGAAAAAGTACTGGAAAATTAAGTTCATCTAATTCGTGTCTGCAAAAGAAATTGAGTAGGCCATTTGAATGACGTTATTTTCAGAACTTAATTTAATAAAAATGTATTTTAAAATAATTAAAAAAATTTGAATTTCCTTAACAATTAGTGTGCTTGTTATTGTAGGGAAGTCCCTCTTATTGGAAACCCTAGTTTAAGGGATATGTGAGTTAGACCAAAACCAATTTCATTTCTATTAAGTACCACACCACTAAGATAATTTTGAAACTTTTACGACTTCATTAAAATATTAAACGTTTTGGCCAACCTAAACAATTCAAAGTCAGATGGAAAGTCAGAAATCAAGATGTATTGGGAGCATAGAAATGGAAGTGCTAATCGTATTAATTATTGACATTGTTCAAGTTAATCAGTTAAGCAAAAACTTGTAAAGTGTATTCGGCGATTTTTACTTGCCACACCATATATTGTCATGGTGAAACGACACTCTTGGCCGAATGCACTTTATGTATAATACTCAGAAACACAAGCGTACTCGTCTACGAAACACTAATGATTGTTTTGATATCACCTTTAGCACAGATGTCACTGACAGTTATACCAACATAAAACAAAACACTTCAACGAATAGGTTTTCGCGCGAAATTTAAATTAAAAAGTCTTTACTATTTATGACATGCATGTTCAAAGATATTTGAATAGTGAGCGTGGCAATGGTCAAATTACGCTCATCCACGAAGTCCTTCCCAAATGTACCAAATTTCAGTAAAATTTCTTAATTTTTACTCAAGTTATTGCTTGCACAGTGGACAGGCGGTCGGCGGACTAACAGACTCTCTATATATATATATCTAACTAAGTAGGGGAAGGTGGGGAATGTTGGGCACATGGGGAATCCCGGGCCAGCGCGATATTTTTTTCCCTAGGATAGGTTGACAGCTGCAACCAACTGTCATCGGCTCGTCTCATACTAAGCTCATTTTCTATATAGCACTCGAGCTGTGAACACGTGTTATAACCTCTCTGCGACAGCAAAAAGAAATTCGACACTCCGAAAGTTTTTTTTCAACTCT
>NW_017537018.1:126017-147458 GCF_001853355.1 Bactrocera latifrons
CAAGACCGAAAAAAGCGGCAAAAATTGACGAAGGCCGCCGATGCACCAGCAGCCAAGAAGCAAAAAGGCCGTGGCAAATCGAAGACGCCACGGAAGAGAAGCCCTTCTCCGACCGCAACCGACATCGAAGAGGACTTCGATTTTTGCACGATTTGCAAGAAAAAGATGCCGAAGCACGAGAATCGTSAAAACACGGCCCATTGCATCGTTTGTGATCGAGGGGTTCACTTGAAATGTGCCGGACCGAACCCGAACACTTACACCTGCATCCACTGCGAGTCGGAATAATTTTTTTCGCCAATTCCTATTTTTCTTATTATTTTATGAATCTCTCTTTCATTTCCATTGATAAATAAATGTTTTTCATCGGTAACAATCATGTTTTAATCGATTTACAGACTAGCCCGACATTCCCCACCTTTTTTCAAAATCGCAAAATCAGGTTTTTTGCGCCAATGGCTATAACTTTTAAATTTTTGTAGAATTTTATCAAACCAATGTTGTCAAAAGGAAGGTTACGACTCGCACTAAAAATCCATGCTTTGGAATTTTCACAAAAAATTACTTTTATGTGAATTTTTAACCGAAATCAAAACTATGCTCAACATTCCCCACCTTCCCCTATTTTTAGGTGATATAAACAAGCGTTAGGTGAACAAAACTATTGTACAAATGCACCAGAGATAAAAAATGTTCCATCCCAGATGGCACAATAATGGACGATCGACGCGGCATCGATCACATTTGGGTGAAAATCCATATTTCGGGAACTACTCGACCGACGTCTACTTAATTTTGTAGATAGTTCCTCCGTTACAGTGCATAATGGGCGAAGAAAAAAAAAAAAAGACTAAATTGTATACTCCATTTGTCTCTTTCTCTTTCCGGTATACAAACCAAGACGCATTCAATGTATGTACATACTAAGAAAGGGATATGATTAATAAAATTGAGAGAACGTGTTTTTCTAATAACGGTGCATCTTTGTGCCCAAAATGAGTAAAATCGGATGGAAACTTCCGCAGCCCAGATATAACTAATATATTTTTCAAAAATCGGATTGACTTTACTCATATATTAGTGATGGTACCTTATTTAAAGTCAGAAAGCATATTTTTCTGTTATAATATGTAGTAATGACAAAATAGATAAAAATTGGGTCAACACTGACAGTGATAGTGATAGGTATACCTAAAATAAGATTTTAAAACATCCAGTTGGCTTATATAAACTGAGCGTATAATGTTGAATATAATTTATTAACGAAGATACATATGTGAAATTGGGCTACGAATAATCCACAATCCAAATAGTACATACAAAGTTTGTCCGGAAAGTAATAGGACTGATTTTCTTCTGCCACGATTGTAATTCGGAGCGTGCCCGCACCGACTGGATTCGGTGAAAGCCGAGAATTCCGCGTTCGTTAGAGCAGAGGTACGCGATTAATTATTATTATTCTGTGTGAAACTCGACAAATCTACGACAGAGACGTTTGATATAACCAAGCAGGCTTACCCAAATGTTACTTTAGCTAGAAGTGGTGTGTTTCGGTGGCACCAAGCCTTTTTGGAGGGCAGGGAGTAGGTCGCTGATAAAGACCGGAAGAATGAGCAAATCCAAAGTGAAAACAATGTCAAATTGCCTTTTTTAACATCAAAGGCATCGTCCACCATGTATTTTTTCCTACAAGTTTTAAGTGGAAGTCCTCAAGAGACTCCAACGTAGGGTCTATAGGGTCCGCCAAGAAATCACAACCGATTGGAAGTTGCACACCACAAAACACCCCTAACAGCTACCTAACCAAGGCCGCATCCCAACGCTTTCCTATCCGCCCTACAGACCAGATGTGGCCCCCGTACTTTTTTTGTTTCCTTGCCTGAAAAGGCCGATGAAGGGGGATCCAAGCAATGTGCACCTCGGCTCTCAATGGTATTCTGAGAATGCCTTCCTTGAAATTTTCGGTTGCTCAAAATGTACATTTTTGAAATTAAGTGAGCACGCTTTGTTAAAAATTATATGGTTTAGCGCTGAATAAGGTTAAATACAATAGCTTGTTTTTATTTACAATTTCGCCTATTTCTCTTATAAATTTATTATTTTCGTAATTATTAATAATTTTCCTTTCTTCAGTTTTAGTGCGAGGAATTTTATTAATTTGAGTTGACGCTAACCTTATTCTGTTACTAAACTAAAGCATGTGCACGAAAAAAATTGGCCGAACGTATAACGTTAAAAAACTTTGTATAATATTCTATTACAGAACTACAGGGTGGCTGATGAAAGCCGCTACCAAAAAAAAAAAAAAATTGACTAACTTTGTTTCTATTTAATGAATCTGGTTAATTTTTTTTTTTTYTTTTATTTTGCAGATTGACTTTTACATTTAACAAAAATGGATAACTGGGACACTGAAACAAGAATTTGGATTGTCCGCCGTAAACGCACTGGAGTCCGTAGTTTCGGTTCAAAGAGAGTATAGGCGGACGTTTGGCGGCAATCCTACGAGCAGATGGACCATAATGAGACTTGTAAACAATTTTGCCGAGCATGGGACAGTCAACAGAAGACCTTACCATCGAAACCCTTCAGTTCGAACGGAGGAAACAATCGCTGCTGTAGCTGCTGCCATACAAAATAATAAAAAAATGAAGTTTTATAAATTATATAACGCAACTAAATCTAATCCGATTATGGCTTAAAGTGAAAGGGCCAAGAAAAAAGCTTCCTTTAAGTTGAACTATAGGATTAGAAAAAGATTATCTTCAGTACATAATACATCAACTCATAATTCCTTACTATCAACAAATGTATTGTGACGTTTCGTTTATTTTTTTTGTTATCGCGAGTTGAAAGCAGAAATTCAGTGTTAAAGTCCAATTAATTTCAGTGTTTCCAATTAAATGTGTTTTATCGAAATATTCATACGGAGGAATTTTTTTGAATGAGTAATGAGATTTAATAAAAAGTACTCCGAGTTTTAAGAGCAAAAACACGAAGACCGCCTCAAGACAGCTTTGCATGTTTACGCAAAATTTTACTTAGATATTTTTGTGAATGCTAGTATTTTTTTATTTTAATTTTAAAAAAATGGACCATAGAAATGACAGGAAATTTAATGTAAACATCCAATTAGATCACGAATATATGCTATTTTAGCGTGTATTCGGAAAATGAAGGAAGCAATGGATTCATTTATACAATATATCTCTGAATATAAGTTCAATTGATACAGGTATATCTGTAAGAATACCAACGCTTACTAAAATAGCTGAAGCATTTTCCTCTACCGCAGCAAGGAATTGACAGCAATATATTTCAAAGCAAAAAAAGACAATGATCTCCATTACTAACTTCTGGTCCCTTAGTCATTCCATCTTCTGGTGGTTTTAAAGGTTCAGGTATATGTTTTCATTCAAAGTTTGCACTTGATTTGAATATAGTAGCGGCAACTCACGCTTAGCGCCGCGTATCACAAAGCTTGACACACCGATGGAAATGTTTTGCTATTTTTTTGTAAAAGAACTAGTTCTATTGATTGTGGAAGACAGACATTGAGCTGCTTATTCTGAAAAAGTGAACAGCGGGTTTAATATATTGGGGTAAAAAGCTTCCACTCCAATTCAAGAAACAATCAGGGGTGTTGTGGAATCCAAGACAGAATTGCTTAAATGGTGTCACAGAATCTGATATTCGAACCAGCTGTTTACTATGTGACAAAACATGGAAACATTTGGTATATTTATTTGCAAGGAACATCTACAGCTTGGGCACGATACAAAATTCCGCAACAAGCTCCCGTTGCTAATAGCCAATATCGCAATAGTATGACACGGCTTTTTTTCCATTTCGTAGATATAGAAGAAAAAAATTAAAATTGCCTGAGTTACATGAAGAAATTGATGCTGGTATCGTCGCTTACAAACTTAATCGTTCTACTGCTCGTATAAAATTTTAAACCATCAATACCCGTAGGAAAAAAACTAAATGTCAGAAAAGAGCAGAACATCCAGTCGCGGATGCCAGCTTTGATCAGTATGATCACTTTCCGATTTGGCTTCCTAAACATGGTGGAAAAAGAAAACGTAAATTGTGCCGAAGTTCAGAAACGCAGTGTTTTTGTTTCCAAGGTAAACTAAATTTATGCTAAACTGGTCAATTTCGAAAAACTGTTTTTTGATTACCATCACAAAATTGAATATACTTTGTTATTTGAATTCCCCTAGTTATTGAAATTCTTCTTTTGTTTTAAAAAAATTAGGTTTTAATTGAAATCACACACACAGATTATTCTTACCTGTGACCAAAAAAAATTAAAAAAAAACTCATAAGATGAAATTTTTGAAGTGTTCATAGACAACATTTAGTTGCTAGAAACTGAAGTGAAAAACTATTTTAATCACTGCAATATGTCATCAAAGCAGTCAATAAAATCCGCAACAGCTCTTTGAATGATAGATTATTTCATCAGCTTTGTATTACTAATGACGAAGATTTCAAGCGTTTGTTGTTTCATACTGAAGTTCGTTGGCTATCAAGAGGCAATTGTCTGACTCGATTTTACAACCTGTTTGACTCTGTTATAGAGTTTTTGGAAACTAAAGATACAGAATTGCAAGAGAAGCTCATAACATCAAATAATGATATAGCTTACATGACAGACCTGTATAAATTGTTCAACGACATGAATCTCCAACTACAAGGCGATAAACTAAATTTAGTTAAAACAAAAAACGTCGTTGCTGCTTTCGCAGCCAAACTGCTTCTACACAAAAAGAATCTGGGCAGCAGTGAGTTTCACAATTTTCCGAATTTATCAGAATCATGCAGTAAGGACGAATTGTTTGCCCACTGCCAACATTTGGAAAACCTCCACATTGACTTCACCGAACGATACCAGGACATTTTGAACTTGGAAATACCAGACTGGGTGTTGGATCCGTTTTCAAATGTCAACACAGCAATGTCACCTCCGCTGGAAGAAGATCTTAAAGAATTGACAACAAACGAGGAAATAAAAATTAAGTTCAAAAATGGTTACCAAGAATTTTGGCTACAAACACCGATCCCGCAATTGTACCCTGGATTGTGGTCAATCGTTCAATGATTCTTGAAAGCATTCCCATCGTCATATTTGTGTGAACATGGATTTAGTGCTGTGACAACATTGCTTACTGGGGTGAGAAATTCCAAGTCAGGGTGATGGTACTAGGTCAGTATAGTAAAACCCTCAAAGGGTTTGGCGTTCGTATGTGTCAGTTTTTTGTAATCATTCTTTCTTGTAATCATTCTTATTGACAGGCGGAGACCGTAAGAGTTAACTTGAAACCTAAGCGCCGTTGTATGTTACCTACTGCGACCAGGTTTCAAGTTGCGGTTTATAGCAAAATTTTCGTTCAGAATTATCCGTTAATATACATATATAAGTCACAATAATTAATTAATTTAATTTTAAGTAATAGTGGTTTTTAAATAGGTGAAAAAATGAAGGCGCTAAAAAAATATTTATTCTCAAAGTGGGCAGTAGACAAAATAAGTTTGGGAACCACTGGACTACATGGTCATACAAATGTTCTGGCAATAACCCTACTAGATAACAGGGTACAGCCTGCAGACATAAAGAAATGAAGTTCAGATTTACTTTTTAGGGATTAAGTTATGTATATATTGTAAATAAAACCTTAATTATAAGTCAACTATTGGTAGATGTATTCATCATAAAGCCACTTGAAAGTCTGTATATTAGGTACATAAGCGCTATAGAAAGTATTCGATTCAACCCATTTTTGATACACAGAATTACTATTATCAAGAAAGAATTCTGTCTGAATTTCAATTGCATATCCCATAAATTAATAAATATTTTCGGTCAAAATTCAACTTTAGATACTAAGCCCACATATTCGGTTCTGAACAGTTTTGGTTGAATAATTTTTAGTTATAAGGTAAAATACTTTAAGGGCATTATTATTGCAAAATGGTATTCCGTTAAGTTAATTACGTCTTGATCTGTATACTAGAAAGTGAAATAATCAAGTGAAATGTTATTATATCGCCCATTTTCCAATTTTCACACTGGCTAGAATAAAGCCCTGCCATACCATCTCGGGTATAAACTTTAATGTCTCTGGCGTATTTAGTAACTGATTTATTGCGTTTTTAGTAGTTTTTAACAGTACCGTTACAACTAATAAATTTTCGAACTCTTAATAGAAGTTCTTATAATATTTGAGCTGGAGTAGTTGCAGCTTTAGTGGTTTAGGAGATATGTATGTACATTAATCATTGCACATTGCAAGAGTATACAAACATCGGTAACTAACGTGCATCATTTTAGCTCCATTTAATTTTCGGCGTGACAGTAATTTATGTTTGCTGTGGGCTGTTTTACAATGTAGGTAATATACGATGTCCACACACCACATTTCCAAAACAATTAAGTTGTAATCTAAAGAAATATATTTAGTTCAACTAAAAGCTCCTTTAACATGTTACAGTATTGCCCGCCACTGTGTATAAAGTTTAATTTTTTTACGTGTTCTTAACACGTTCGCGGACGCAAAAAATTTAATGAGCTGCAAAAATATACAGGCAATTATTTTTGAAACTAGTTGTAATATCCGAAATCTAATTAGACATATATTATAGGAGTAGTCAGAACATCGTATTTTAACCGTTATATATAATGAATGCTATAGCATCCACGACGATATAGATAATATTTTTCAACCAGAATGACGTGAATGCTATAGCATTCATCCATAGAGTACATGAGAAAAACAGGTTTATTATAGTTTCATTACACGTTTTATTTAACAATAGATCTTTATTTGTCTACAAATATAAAAATGAATAAATTAATTCCATAATTTCATAGTATGTATATATGAAAACAAAACTAAATATTTCTGTCCATTATTATGATTRAATSTTTTTAGGATTCCATATCCGAATTGGAGGTATTGTGATCTTCAGGAGGTAAGTGCCATTGTCGGAAGCACTCTCCAGGACACAGTGGAGGTTTATTTACACAGTTCTGACATCGGTATGATGTGAATTTAATTATTTCTTGCCTGTAACAATATTTTCACTTCAGGAAATATTATTAGGTTGTCTCTAAAATCGAGGAAACTAATATTTGAATCAATTATCTTCTTATAAATGTAATAACTATTCGTTACAGAAATATCTAATAGATGGAATAGAACCTTCTTGTACCAAAGAATTAATTTTTTAGGTGTGGAATAATATGATATCATTTGATCACATCTGCCTATGCCAGACATATTTGCGTTTTAATTAGCAATCTCTATTGGCTTTTTTTCGAGATACCATATTTATTCTGCACGTCAATTATTTTGGGATGGTTTTCCTTTGTGATACAGAGTACATCCCGCTTGTCTTTCCACTTACTTATATAGACGTTGTTCTGTCTTCTCCATTTATGTTTTCCTTTTTTCAATTTTTTTTGTATTACAACTTTTGGATTCATTTTACGATTGCTACGTAAGGTTCCAGTTGTATGAGTTTTAAAACTTAGTAATCGATTGCTCAGTTCGACACTATTGTAGTAGTTGTCCATAAATAATGAATGGCCCTTCGATAAATATGGTTCCATTAGTTTCATAACCATAGAATCCACTACAGATGAGGAAGACACCACATGTGTTACTTTGCCTTTATATATATCTAGATTGAGAGCATAGCCATCATGTGTACAAAGCTTATAGAATTTAATTCCGTACTTATTTTTCTTTGATTTTATAAATTGCCGAAAACTTAGTCTCCCTCGATGCAACATCATAGATTTTGCGGCAGTTGTATTTAAACAATGTTGCCTTTCACTACATTTACATAGCCTCCTTGCATATTATTTTAAAAAGTAATAGGATTTGAGCTTTTAGCTGAGATTGATATAATTTAGTTACGGGGTGTTTGTAATATTTGGTTACAATGTGCTTGAATTCCGACAGACAATTTCGTTATTAAGTCCTTATATACAGTGCAACCACAATTACTACATTTTTTATTTAAATCCGCTTTTTGAAGAGTACATTTTTAATTCTGCGATAGAGCAGATATTTTAAATTGTAAATTTTTCTTGAGTTGGTTAGAATTTGACACCAATTCTATTTTCAACATTGGTTGTGGGATTTTGTTCCTGTTAAAAATATTTGCTACTGATTTAATACCAAATCATCTTTCTTCCTTGGAGGATGGAGTCATGTGTAGAAGTTCACGCCATTCACTTGGGAGTGGCCAGAAACGATTCTTTTACATTTGGCTCAAGTATCCTCTAGGTAGCCTAAGAACATTCGTTTGAAGGCGAGCTAAAGTGAGAAGACGAAATATCATATAGGGTTGTGCGCAGGGTTTGGGACCCGGCACGTAAAAAAAAACGCCGGAATGAAAAGGAACAACCAGCCTCGTATGAGAGACCCCCCTTTTGATGACGACTATGGCAAACGAAATAAGGACTACGAATTGAGGGCAGGGACCTGGAATGTCCGGTCCCTTAATTGGGAAGGTGCCGCTGCCCAGCTGGTTGATGTTCTCTCAAAGGATGAGAAGGGCGATGTTACCGAAGATGCCTTTTATGAATGCTTGGACCGCACTTATGAGAGTTGCCCCCGCCACGATGTCAAAATCGTGCTTGGCGACTACGGTCGGTAAATTCAGCCTCCACGACGAGACATCCCCATATGGGTTGAGGCTGATCGACTTCGCCGGGGTCCGATTCGACTCGGACCACTATCTTGTTGAAGCCAAGATTCGCACCCGCCTCTGCGCAGCAAAAAACGCACGCCAACAAACACACGGAAGGTTCGACGTCGAGAAGCTGCAATCACAACAGACAACCGAACGATTTTCCACTCGGTTTGCACTCCTGCTCTCTGAGAGCACTCGTCAATAACTCGGTATAAGGGAACTGTGGGACGGCATATCAAACTCCTTACGTACAGCTGCTACCGAAACCAATGGTTTTCGAAAAATGCAAAAGAACAGCTGGTACGACGAGGAGTGCCGTGTCGCAGCGGAGAGAAAACAGGCTGCCTACAAAGAACTTGATAAGCTGGCCGACAGGGGTAATGCTCGAAATTTCTACGAAAAAATGCGGCGGCTTACAGAAGGTTTCAAGACCGGAGCATACTCTTGTAGAACCCTCAAAGGTGATCTAGTCACCGATGCCCAGAGCATACTTAAATTATGGAGGGAACAATTCTCCAGCCTGCTGAATGGCAGTCAACATACAAACTCAGGAGAAGGCGAACCCGATTCCCCAATCGATGACGATGGAGCAGAAGTTGCATTGCCCGACCAGGAAGAAGTTCGAATAGCAATTACCCGCCTGAAGAACAACAAAGCGGCGGGGGCTGATGGATTGCCTGCCGAGCATGCATCAGCTTCTTTCGAAAATATGGTCGGACGAAAGCATGCCCAACTATTGGAATTTAAGTGTGCTATGCCCAATCCTCAAAACAGGGACCCCAAAATCTGCGCCAACTACCGTGGGATAAGCCTCCTCAACATTGCATATAAGGTTCTATCGAGCGTATTGTGTGAAAGATTAAAGCCCACCGTCAACAAACTGATTGGACCTTATCAGTGTGACTTTCGACCTGGAAAATCAACAACCGACCAGATATTCACCATGCGCCAAATCTTGGGAAAGACCCGTGAAAGGAGAATCGACACTCACCACCTCTTCGTCGATTTTAAAGCTGCTTTCGACAGCACGAAAAGGAGCTACCTTTATGGTATCCCCACCAAACTAATACGGCAACATTGACGGTCATAACTTTGAAGTCGTAGATAATTTCGTCTATCTTGGAACCAGCGTAAACACCACCAACAATGTCAGCCTGAAAATCCAACGCAGAATAACTCTTGCCAACAGGTGCTACTTCGGACTGAGTAGGTAATTGAGAAGCAAAGTCCTCTCTCGCCAAACAAAAACCAAACTTTATAAGTCACTCATAATTCCCGTCCTGCTATATGGTGCAGAGGCATAGACGATGTCAACAACTCATGAGTCGACATTGCGATTTTTCGAGAGAAAAGTTCTGCGAAATATTAAAAGACAGTCGCTACGCTGGCTAGGTCATGTTGTCCGATTGGACGAAAATACTTTACTCCAAACACGCTGTACCCGCAGGGGGAAGCAGAGGAAGAGGAGACCTCCACTACGGTGGAAAGACCAGGTGGAGAAGGACCTGGCTACGCTTGGAATATCCAATTGTCGCCACGTAGCGAAAAGAAGAAACGACTGGCACGCTGTTGTTAACTCGGCTATAATCGCGTAAGCGGTGTCTACGCCAATTAAGAAGAAGAAGATATCCTTCTTCCAGTCCTTTAATATCGTTAGAGTTTACTAGACTCTATACCTTTTATGACAACAACACAACAACTAGGCCGTTTAGCTCTTCAGTTGGTGAGAGTAGTAATTCTTGTTATTATTTGACAAGTACTTTACAACATCCATGAAACTGTTTATCAATGTATGTTTGAATTTCCATCTATGTTACCTTTTTTCAAGGGCACAATATGAAAATTTTTTGTACTTATTAAATTGCATATCTTATTTAGAAACAAGATAATTAAACTATAATTAAAATAATTTTTTTTTTGTAATTGAAACACGAAGTTTAGTCACTTTAAATAAAATGAAATAAGGCGCTTTTGAAAAAGCACAGAAGAGGTAATTTGTGTTTTATTCATTAAACGTAATAAATTAAAAACTATAATTATGATTAAATAATATAGTTTAGTTTACTGCTGGTTACTAAAAATATAAAAAAGCCAAAGAAGAAGACCTATATAGTGGTAAGGTTTGCGTGGCCACGAGTGCATTTTACTATTTCGAATTAATTTGTCTCTATTTCTAAAAAAAGACGAAATTTCTTAATTATTGAGTTTAAAAAAAAAATCCGGACATTAGATTTACAAAACGTAAAAGTGCAATTTAACACTCAAATGCGTTTTTATTCATTCGATAATTGTTATCTCTTAAAATATTTCTTTAATTTGGACCTCATTAAAAACTTTAATAGGATTGCTTCCAAATGTATTAATTTGCAAGTTTTGTCACATTAGTAAACAACTGATTTGAATATTGGTTTTACGTATGTTCGAAAAGACGAAAATAAAAACAGATTCTGTGACACCATTTAAAATCAAAATCTACCTTTCGGTAGACCTATGATATTAATGATTGTTATTTTTGCTGTACAAATGTGAAAGGTTTTAATACTAAAAATAAAAATCAAATTGTCTACGCAAATGTATCTTCAGCTACATGGCCGATTCCACAAGGTCCAGACTTGCCAGAGCACCTTCCAAGCTCAATATGTGATATTAGTTCAACATCATCAGAACAAAATTTACAGCGTCAAAAGTTGACCTAAGTTTATGAACCAATTTTAGATCAACCACATAATTTTAGTCAAGTTGAATTAAATGATTTAGTTAGAGATCTAAATCTTTATAAATAATCTGCTCAACTTCTTGGATCTAGACTTCATGCAAAACATTTGTTAGCTCCAAATACACATTTTGTAAACGTGACGCAGAATTTGTACCTTTTTTTTTAGTCAGGAAGAATCATTGGTTTATTGTAAGAAGATCCCCGATCTTATTGAACAGTTAGGAGTAAAATATAATTCTGCAGATTGGAGATTTTTTTTATAGATTCCCGGAGTCTAAAAGCTGTTCTTTTACACAACACTAATCAGGTTGCTTCTCTTCAAGTCGCCAATTCTGTTAATTTGAAAGAGACTTATGAAAATTTTGAAACATTGTTAGATGAAATTTGATATGAAAAACACGGTTGGCAGTTTTGTGGAGATCTAAAAATTATAACAATGATATTAGGCCAGCAGTCAGGATATACAAAATTTCCATGCTTCTTGTGCGAGTGGGACAGTAGAGAACGAGACAAGCACTACGTACAAAAACAATGGAATCCTCGTAAAAATCTCAAAATAGGAACAAAAAACGTTATACGAAAAAATTTAATTAGTCCTGAAAAAATTTTACTACCTCCGCTTCATATCAAATACCTGTGTAAAAAAAATTCCAAGATTATCTGATGCAAAAATTAAGGGAGTGTTCGATGGACCGCAAATCAGATCTTTTCTAGGAAATAATAAACACCCCGACTATAAAACAAAGGTTGCAAATTTATTAGATAAATATCGAAAATTGGGTTGTAATATGAGCATAAAACTCCACTTTCTAGATTCACATGTGTGTGTTTTTTCCTGATAATCTTGGTGATTACAGAGAAGAGCAGGGAGAAAGGTTCCACCAGGACATAAAAACTATGGAACAAGGTACCACGGTCGATGGAATGTAAATATAATGGTTGATTACTGCTGGTCACAGACACGTGATATTACTGAAGATACTCATAAAAAAACGTAATTTTGTCGCGAGACGTAAAAGAATCCTGTAGCATTGTTTAGACTCAATGTTTCTTTTGTACGTGTTCAAATATATGTTTTTGTAATATGATTATTGATTTTTTCTTTACATTTTGAAAAAAATGTTTTTTCCTTCTTTTAAAAAAAATTTGATGTGACATAGGTGTTTTCGTGTTTAAAATAGTAAAGATTGATGATATTTGTGGCCCGAATACAAACAACGTTCAACAAATTTTCATATGTGGGCCGGTGAAGTATTTTTCGTCTTTCCAGTTAACTTTAAACCGTTTTTGTCAATATTTAAATACTAGTTTAAGCAGAAATAGTTAAGCGCTAAATAAGAATGAAATCGGTCTTCACATTAGTCCAAACTCTATACTCTTAGGATAATAATAACTGAGCGTCCAAAAACTAGTATGTTAAATTTTGTCGCTTTGGTTCAGTTCATATCTCATCTGACTCAAGATATATTTATTTATTAATGCGGGTAATCAACATTTCATCGAATAACAAATATTGATTTTTTTCCCACATTTTGTCATTTTCCCGGCTTTAATATACGAAAGTTGCTGGAGTAAAACATATTCTGTTACACCCTAACTTCGCTCTTCCTTCCGTTTTAAAGAATGAGTCCGTCGAATTTTCTTTCCTGTTCAAGCCGGTTTTTGCAATGATAGATCTATTATTAATCCGCAATGGGGATAGAATTAGAGTACATTCACATTGTTAATAAGCTAAAAATCGTTAGAGTTAGAGTTAAATAAATTGATTCTCTTTTGCATGGCCACCACGGGCACGCTTGCAAAAGTCTAGACGCTGAACCCACTTTTCGACGGCCAATTTATGCTTGGCCGACACTGCAACAATTTCACGTTCGATATTCGTACGAAGCTCATCAATCGTCGCTGGCTTATTGGTATAGACCACATACTTCACGTAGCCCCATAGGAAATAGCCTAACGGCGTTAAATTGAACGACCGTGGTGCTCAATTGACTGGGGCATGTCCCTTTGACACCACATATAGTCCAAGTCCATATCATCCAAATCGGGTCAAATATATTCAGTTAACATTGAGCGGTATCGATTCTCATTCACAGTAACGTGCCGATTAACTTGATCATCACGAAAGAAGTACGACGCCGGCCCATAAACGCAGCAATCCGTGATTTTTCGGGAAGCAATGGTGACTAATAACGTACATTTTGCTTATTGACGAAGCCATTCAGACAAAAATGAGCCTCATCGCTGAAGATGTTTTTTCGATAAGATCCGGATCATTTTCAAATTAACGAACATACGACGATTTTGGTAGTCAAGCCACAAAGAGGTCACAGAGAGGCTCCTATTAAAAACTCCGTTATATCTTAGTCTCCACTTCTTAAGCAGCGATTAAGCAATCTTAGGAACCACAAGCACTAAAGCGAAAAACTAAAATTAGTTTTACTTACTATTAGGATCTTGCTTCAATTATAACACTGGTCTGCAGTGGTCTTCTTGCCCTAGATATCAGATCGATTTAGAATAGACAGTAAGGTACAAATGTGTTCACATATTTATGAAATTTTAGTTCGCTTGTTATTTAAAAAATTTGTCTGGAAATATTTTTCCATTGTAAATTCCTAGGCGTTACATTAAACACCTGCTGATAACGCTTTTTAAAGTAGCAAGACTTTTACTATTTATTAAAATCAAACCAAACAGAAAGGGTTTGTGAACAGTTATGTCCGGGCATCTCAACAGACAATTTAACATTGCATGGAAAGTGAACAATATTGCCAATGGAGACTGCACATATTAGTGTTTAGCAATTGATGTCTAAATATATTTCATACCATCCTTTGATTTGATAGCAATAAATTGTTCATACACATCAGAGATCTGCATGCGCTGCTGTGCTGACTTTAAGCCTACTTACATTAAAAGAAGTGGATGACTGAACGCCAGCGCAAAACATGCAGTGCAAGCGCACACCACCACCGCATGTGAAGATAAATTTAAGTCTGCATATACATATTGACTTCGGCAAAGAAGTGTTTCAAGTGTTACGCACGAAACAAGCAGACACTTTGTTTGACTTGTTGCCGAAGACATAAGACACTGCGTTTAGCTTATTGCCGAAGGCATGACACTTTATTTTACTGTTTTTTACTGTAAAAACAATTCAACGGCACTTGACTGGCACGCTTATTTCATAATTTCAGTTATTCTGTTGCGCTCGGTTTGTTTACACGGAATTGAAAACTTGGCAATTTTGTTTAATATAACTTTGTAACTTAATAAGCAATAAGTAATATAATGATATTATTCTGTAGTGTAGTTTATTATTTTTACATTCCTATTATAAAATTTTCAACAAATAATTGTGATATGTCAACACTCCGTTGAAAATTATAAACGCACCACATATTGAATAATAAATAAAAGGCAAAAGTACAAGACTGCAAATCACCTTTAAAACACATATCAATTTTTCTGTTATTTTTTTCAAATACTATTTACTTCACATTCACGCTTCAACAATTCTAATTAAATTTTTAAAAGAGGCTAGTCATTTGCACCACGCTTTGCGTCGTTTTGTGTTACAATACCATTGTTAAATTCATCACACTCATCGGTAATGTTTGTACTGCTCGCCCCCTTCGTAGATTTCGTCAGGAATGGCGGCTGGTGTAAAGTCAGCGTCAACGTCAACGTCAGCGGCAGCGTGAACCGTCGAAAATTTGTTTCATCGGTTGTCATCGTCCATGTCAATATAGTAAGACACTATACAGTAGGACGGAAATAATGAGTGACTTATAGAATTCGGTTTTTTGTAGATCGAGAGTGGACTTTACTTTTCAATTGCCTACACAGTCCGAAGTAGTACCTGTTGGCAAGAGTTATTCTGCGTTAGATTTTGAGGCTGGCATTGCTGTTGGTGTTAATAATGGTTAAAAGGTAGACGAAATTATCTACGACTGTAAAGTTATAAATGAGTGCGATGAATGTTTATTTGATGACAGAAGATGTTTCGTCTTGCCCTCGATCACAACCAGACACACTCTTATAAAAGATTGTACATTCTCGATTCAGCTCTGCAGCTCGAATTACTTTCTCCACCAGTCGATTGAAAAAGTAGGCACGATAGGGAGTCGCTTTGTCTGAAAGCTCGTTTGGCATCGAGCGGATCGGAGAAGTCCTTCCCAATCCTGACGGAAGTTTGTATTAAGCAAATATTCACAAGTGTTTGGTTATGAGTTCACAGTACTTGTGAATCTTTGCTTAGGTTTCTCTAACAATTATGAGGCCGAAGCACTTGCGAGTATACGAAAATGCTCAATTGTGTGCAAGCCACTTAAGTCATTTGAGCCGTAAAGCTATGAACTAAAATCCATTACGAAAGTATTAAAAGTTAGTATTATGAAACAAATATTTTGTGACTAGTTCTAATAATGATTCCAGATTTTCTAGGGATATTGTCGCAGCTTGTAACTGTGCTGTAGCATCAGCTTCTAGAGCATAGTGGTTTAACGGATTTCTAACCAACACTACCGTCCCACCATGCGCTCCATACGGATGATTTGTAATTTTTTGAAATTATTCTTATTTGTTAGATGAGTTTCTGATATAAGCATTACATTTATATTTTTTTCAGACAGAAATCTAATCATCTCTAATTTATGTTAGTTAAAAGCATTCCAAATAGATATTTAGTATGCTCATTTCTTACTTAATAAGTTTTGCAGCATTTGGTTTGTGATTTTATTAAATCTTGGAATTTGATTTAGCATGGTATACATAAATTTTTTCACAAAGTGTGTAAGATTTAGAATAATAGTTTCAATACTTCCATTTGGAAGATTTTGCGGCAGTTGCATTTGTACAATGTTGCCTTTCACTACATTTGCATAGCTTCCTTGCAAAGTATTACTCTTAAAAGTAATAGGATTTCAACTTTTATCTGAGATGGGAATTATTTCATTACGGGATGTTTCTAACATTTGGTTACGTCGTGCTTGAATGCCCTGTGACAACTTCGATTTCAAATATTTATACACAGGACAACCCCTGTAGTTAGCAGTGTGATTTCCTCCACAATTGCTGCATTTTTTATTTAAATCATCTTTCCGCCTACTACACAAACACTGCGCAGAGTGCAATATGATTTGATATACCCATGCTTTTGGCAGTTAGTACATTGTACCGGACCGTTCCATTTATGTGGTTCTTCAACAGTAAATATTTCTTCGATGCAGCAAATATTTCGGATTATATAGGATGTGTTTCATTTTTTTTTTTTAAGTTGATTAGATTTCGGCAAGAATTCGATTTGAAACATTGGCTGTGGCACTTTGTTTATTTGACTTCACTAGAGTCTACGGCGGACTCTATACCCTTAATTACAACAGCTATGTCCTTAGAGCTCTTCAGTAAATACGAATAATAGTTATTGTTTTTATTAGGAAAAAAATTTTAACTATTTCCATAAAACTTTTTTAAGTGTAGGACTGAATTTTGTTTCATCTATATTGTCTTTTTTCAAAGGCACTATATGAAAATTGTTAGTACCTACAATTTCACTTAATTTAGCAATAAGAGCATTATTGCTCCGCTTGCGCAAATATATTGGAGGTGCTTTGGCATTAACATTTAAAACTTTCGGTTTACTTTTATTTGGTGTGCCGCCATGAAATATTTTAGGATTGACCGCTGACTTTGAAGGACTTAATTTCCTTTTTATATTAACAGACTGGCCTCTTCGCTGCCTGCGTGCTTACTGATGCTCAGTTGCTGGCCGTTGTTGACTGCCGTTCTCTGCTATTTTTGTTTTTTGTGAGCTCTGCTTATGGTGCTGCGATGACTCATCCTTCTCACCGTTGCCTTGTTTGTTGGCAGGAGTAGTAAGTAGGCATTCAGACTGCCTACGGCCTTGTTGGTGGTATTTCGCAATTATTTACTATTTTATTATGCTTATTTAAATTGTTAGTTTTTTTGTGATTTTTTTTTTGTTTTTGGCTATCACTTTCGCCGTTATTGCCTAACGCTTGCACTTAATGCACTTTTTAGATATTTGTTTATTTTGTTTTATTCTTTTGTAGGCAGTTTTCACGGAGCGCATCAGAAGACGTCCGTATAGAATGAAAGCTAAACTCTATCCATCAATGTTCTATATATTCTTCGACACTGTATTCATTGGTATGTTTTGTTAGAAATAGCAAGTACATACGCGCGAAATTTGTGTATAGCTGAAACGTAGACAATGAAACATATAGAGAGAAGCAAGCCAAACCAAGTGGAAGCGATAAATGATTATGAGACATGTTCATACTAATTATAACACAAAAAAGAAATGAGAAATTGAGAAGATAATATTTTTAGTGAAAACAAATTTGAGTGGGCAATAGGGGTGATTCATAAATTTGATAGTATAATCATAAGCTAAATTATTCACTGCAGATCACTGCTGTCAAACCACTTTTACGGAGTCTTTTCGAAGATTTGATGCATGATGAATATCTGGTCAGTTATTGACTTTTCAGGCTTAAACCACACTGATAAGGTCCCATCAGTTTTTTGACGGTGGGCTTTAATCTTTCCACAATACGCTTGATAAAACCTTATATGCGATGTGGAAGAGGCTGATCCCACAGTAGTTAGTGCACTGACATTCAGCAGGCTGGAGATGTGTTCCCTTCATAAATTTAGTATGCACTGGGCACCACCTCTGGTGGATTTAAAAGAGTAGAAACCTTCTGTTAGTTGCCGCATCTTTTTATAGAACTATAGAGCATTATCCCTGTCGGCAAGCTTGTCAAGCTCTCACGCATTTCGACCTTTCCCTTTCTTTGTCTGCAAATGCGTCTCGCTTTCCTCTTCAGAACACGAAATCTATTTCATCCTACACGTGTAATGGTCAATTGGAACGTTGCGAGGTAGGCAGTCTGGATTCTCTCCATTGCGACATGAC
Source organism: Bactrocera latifrons (assembly GCF_001853355.1). Taxonomy (NCBI): domain Eukaryota; kingdom Metazoa; phylum Arthropoda; class Insecta; order Diptera; family Tephritidae; genus Bactrocera; species Bactrocera latifrons. The sequence continues at coordinate 144,389 of NW_017537018.1, forward strand.
ATTCCTCATCATACCAACTGTTCTTTTACAATGACTTCCTTTGCAGGTGTACGTAAGGAGATTGAAATGCCATCCCACAGGTTTCTTATACCAGATTTCTGATCAGTTCTCTCAGAGAGCAAGAGTGCAAGTCGAGTAGAAAATCGTTCGGCTGTCTTTTATGATTGCAGTTTCTTGACGTCGAATTTTCATGTGTATGTTGAATGCGTTTTTTCCTGCACAAAGGCAGGTTCGTATCTTGGCTGAAACTAGATAGTGATCCGAGACTATGTTAAGACCTCGGAGCGTAGGAACATCTAAAACGCTGGAGACGTGTCTCTGTCTATCACAATATGATCGATCTGGTTGTTGGCATTTCGGTCCGGAGACAGCCAGAATTTTCTTATGCTGGAATCTAATACTACAATAATCAAAATTCGAAACTCGGCGAAGTCGATCAACTTCTACCCATCTGGGGACGTTCCATAATGAACCGTTGAGCCAAAGATAATTTCTTTGCCTACCCTGGCGCTTAATTGCGAAGCACGATTATGACATCGTGTCGAGGGCAGCTCTCATAGGTGCGCTCCATGTGCTAATAGAATACATCTTTGATTACATTGCCCTTCTCTTCCGGCGGGGCATGGGTGCAAATCAGCGATATGCTGAAGAACTACGCATTGATGCGAATTGTGGTTATACGTTTACCCACCGGGGTAAGTGCAAGTACTTGGCGACGGAGTTTTTCTACCACCTCGAATCTCACACCGAAATTGCGCTCCTTAATATGCCCATTGTAGTAAATGCCCTTGTCCCGTCTTGGACGTCGGTGAGGTCAGTCTTTACTTTAACGAAGACATCAACCAGCTGGACATCGCACCTGCACAATTAAGGGACTGGACATTCTAGGTGCATTTTTATCAAAAGTTTGGTCTTCCCATCCGATCATGTTTTCTTCTTTGCAAATTGATTATGTTAGTTATGTTATTATTAGTCGCTCAAACTTTACCATTTGCAGGATAAAAATTGAAATATATTAAAGATTTTCGTATAAATTAGATTTCAAAATTTATAAAATAAAGAAATCTGGCGCCTTTAATGAATTTTATTTGTTTTCGAAAATTAATTCAAAAACACTGATTATTGCACCTGATAATTTACTTTCTCTACGCTTTATCACTGAGCATTTTTATAAAAGCTACTCAAATTTTTTATTGGACAACCGATGGCTAATAAAATCATCAATTACGGAACTTTGGTAAGTCGGTTATTACACGAAGCAACTTTTGTTGCGGCAACTCTTGGTTTATAGGCGAGGGGGCGACGAGGAGAGGAGAATCGCGCCGAGTTTTTCTGCATTCGTGCATTTTGAATATATTTAAAAAATTTAATTTCATCTTTTGGTACGTAATTTGCAAATATGTATACAAATATACATAATATAATATAAATATTTTAGAAAATGGAGTACGACGAAAAAATCGAATTAATTAAAGATATTGTGAAATGTATGGAGGAAGCCATACAAAATGATCCGACGATAGTGAAGATCTGTTATATAACCTTTGTTTTAATTTTGAATTATAAATAAAATGTATTTCTTAATTGACAGAACTGATTAATATATGTGATAGAGTGGCGTGGGCCACTATACCTATAAGGAGAAAGAAACGACAATGGGTTAAAGTAAAGTGAAAGAGAATGAGAAAAAACCTCGGAAAGAGTTGCGCAACACAAGTTGCTCATGTCAATGCAATGGGCAACAGCAAAAGAGAATCCCCCGAGCATCAGCAACAAAAGTTGCTTCGTGTAATAGCTATTTGCTGATGCTCGGGGGATTCTCTTTTGCTGTTGCCCATTGCATTGACATGAGCAACTTGTGTTGCGCAACTCTTTCCGAGGTTTTTTCTCATTCTCTTTCACTTTACTTTAACCCATTGTCGTTTCTTTCTCCTTATAGGTATAGTGGCCCACGCCACTCTATCACATATATTAATCAGTTCTGTCAATTAAGAAATACATTTTATTTATAATTCAAAATTAAAAACGAACGGAACTTTCCGAACATATTCAAAATATTTGCTATTAGATTAAGCGAAGTTGAAAGTATTGAAAAAAAACGCTGGTCGTATTGATAACTTATTTGTCTACCTATTGTACATTGCTTGTGGAAATGCGGCGTAAGATTTTGAGCAAAAATAAAATTTTATTTTAACAGGAGAAAAGTAAATAAATATGTTCTTATTAATTATTAATAACCATAAAATATGAAACATGGTCACTTTAATAACTTTTTAGTTGCTTTATGATTGGAGTAAAGTCTGCTTTGAGATAAAACGTGCTAAATGGTATAAAAAATTATGTTTCTTACAGAAAAATCGGGAAAAATATAAAATTTGTCTTTGCCGTCAATGAAATATAAAAAAAAAAAAAACAAAATTAATTAAAAGTCCACAGATTTGAACCCCAAGTTTTGCCGAACAGAAAGCTCCAAGAACTGTAAATGAATTGTTGGAACGGGCACTCCTTGCATAGCAAAGTATAAGAACAAATATTTTAGAAAATCTTATAAGTGTGACAAAAAAAAAAATGGAAGCAGTAAAAAAAGTCGCACGGTGGTCACACAAAATTCAGGGGTGTTGTGGAATCCAACACAGAAAGGCTTAGTTGTCAGAATTGCAAACCAATTCTGATTATCAATGGTGTCACAGAATCTGATTGGATTTTCGTATTTTCGAGCAAATGAATGCATTTGGAAACAATCTTATTACAATTTTTAATGAGTTCCGAATTAAAGAAAGATTTTAAGAGATAGCATTTATCGAATGAATAAAGACGTATTTGGGTGTTAAATTTCGTTTTTAATTTTTACGATTTTTCTTAATTGGCAGGATAGAAAAAAACTGAACTTCATATTGAATTGGGGTAAAGTTTATTATCTTTGGCATTAAATTATCTTCTATTGAAACTATAAAAAACTACCCAGGTAGGAATTGCCAAGCTTCACGACCGGATCAACCGTGGATTAGTCGTGGTTAACCAGGCTTTGGTAGTCCGGGACTGAACCAGGCTTGGTATCTTAGTCACACCG
>NW_017537018.1:147768-150571 GCF_001853355.1 Bactrocera latifrons
ACTTCTCAATATTTATAATATAGACATCTAGATGGCGCTTCCATCGAGAACACAAATGTCAACGTCTACAAATTAAACTCGATTAATTAATGAGTGTTCTTCAATCATGAGTTCCACAGGGTATTCGAAATCGCGGGAACGAGTGAAAAAATATCGTTTTTTTTTTTTTAAATTTGGTGATGATAATATTGGTGTGGTCAGTTTTGATGAGGATATTCGTGATGAATCAAAGGTTTCTTCTGATAGAAACTTGCTCCAAGCACAGAAAGATGAAAGGAGCCCTAACCAAGCAAAGCCATCTCATAATTTAGAAAATTTTGCAGAATCTCCAAGTGGAGTTCTACAACAAGATACATCGCTAGAGAGTTTCGCAGGGTGTTCAAGTTTTATGTCGGTTGACGACGATGATGACAACGCAATAGCACCTGTCAGTCTAGGAGCAGATGCAGCCCCTCAACAGACCGAGGTGATGAACTCAGGAATTGAGATTGAAGCACCTCAGACCCTCACTGAGAAAATACGCCAGCTAACACTTGATAATATAGTATATATATATATATACATCAAGATGAAAGTGGTGAGCGGATTTCTAGAAATTCTGCGTAGTGAAGGACACACTGAAGTGCCATCCACTGCCCATAAACTTCTTGGCTTCAATCACCGAGTGAAGACCAAACCGATGATGGCGTATAAACATCAGATTGGGGATTTTTTTTTATCTCGGAATTCGAAATGGTTTGGAGAAACGAATAGACGTGAATGTCTACAAAGAAAAAAAAAATATACGTGTGTTAGTTCATATCGATGGATTGAAGGTATACCATTATTCCAAGGGAAGTTGGTGACAAAAAAATATACCTGCAGTCCTTTTGTGGTAGCCTTGTTTTATGGTAGGTACAAGCCAAAAAATGTGAGTGATTTTTTAAGTGATTTCGTGGAGGAAGCTAAAAAATTAATCCTCGAAGGCATAACCATCGATGGTTGTAAATTCAATTTTGAAATAATAGCTATTGTTGCGGATAGTCCAGCGAGGGCATTCCTCAAGTGCATAAAAGGGCCAACAGCCTTTTATGGCTGTGAAAGATGTTCACAGTTCAAGGGGAAACTCTGAATCGAAGAAGAGTTTATCCTGATTTGAACTGTGCATTACGAACGAAAGAGAACTTTGTCACTCAAACAGATGTGAATCATCACTTAAGGGATAAAAAAAACGCAGCAACTGCTGGTTTCACCATTGCTTCAGATTCCTAATTTTGATCCAGTTAAAGACTTCCCGTTAGATATTATGCATTTATTATTTTTAAATGTAATGAATAATCTTGGAGAAAATGGGTGAAAAGGGAGAAAAATAATTATAAATAATCAACACAACAGTTGAAAGAATTTTCAGATTTAATGAATTCGATGAAAGATTATGTAACGGCAGAATTTCAAAGGAAGGAGTTTGATGTCGAGGAAATTGGGCAATGGAAAGCAACTCAGTGCTCATTTTTACTGCTTTACGCCGGTGGCATTGTCCTGCAGCTTGTTCTCGATGATGACAAATACTACTACAAATGCTACTTCATGTAGCATGTCGTGTTTTGTGCAGTGATAAATTGATAACCAGGGGTCTCCCCACGGCAAAGATTCTATTGCATAATTTCGTTCAACTAATGCCGATTTATTATGGAGAAGACAGTATCATAATGACTATTCATCGGCTCAGTCACCTCTGTGATGACGCAGCTAATTTTAAAACCTCACTGAGCCACTACTCTGCATTTTGGGGGGAGAATTTTATAGGCCAGTTGAAGGATTTTGCAAGTAGCCGARCGAAACCCTTGGCTCAAATCGTCAATCGCCTCAAACTGTCAATTGCGAAAACGCACAGTGAGGGTCAAACACATCATTTAGTTTGACGCTCCCTGTGCGTTTTCGCAATTGACAAATTAGCAGGTTCGCATGAGCTGGTAACCATYGGTGCTGTGAAATCCAAGTGTTTAATGATGAAAATCAAAGAAAAATATTATGCTGTGTCCTTGTTGCATTCATAACGTCTAGTCGCGTCTAGGGCATGTATTCTTGACAGTCAGTCAATGTATTTGGTAAACTATTCATTGCCTGTGGGCAGTCCATAACAGCTCGGATTAATTCGCTATTCAAGTACACATTTTTTTATTCATCTACTTCCACAGAATAAGTACTCAAGAGGAAAATGGCAAATTGTATCAAATTGTGGAGTTCCTGGACGAAATTACTGAGACTGGGAAAAAAACCCTTGAAATCGTTCCAGCGTCGTGGGTGACCAGAAACGATGGAAACAACAATAGTAGTTGTGCTTTTCCTTCCCCCAATAAATATTGTAAAATAGACACAATAGTGAAAGATCTCAGTCCTCCAGAATCATCGTAGGAGAAATTTGACGTTAAAATTCTCACAAGTGCTCGTATGAATAACGTTATACCAATATTTTTCATGCATATCCGATCGTTTATCATCGAATTGAACTAAGTGAACTATTCTTTATTAGAGAAAAAATAACCTACTCTTTACAGGGAATTACGACAAGGCCCAGAGGAGGATCAAACGTCTTTATAAAAAGCGTGATAACGTAGAATGCACAGATTCAGATACTGAAACCAATCGAGCTAGAAAATTAACCAAAAATCAAGCGGCAATRATGTCAAGGCAAACTTTTTCTCTCTTAGAACAAATTGTCGAAGAAAGGGAGTCCTCTACATTAAGAACATCGAGAATTCCTGAGGCTGAAGTTTCCAGAAATAAAAATCAACCAAGAGATGATGAGGCAGCCGGGGCGTCC
>NW_017537018.1:151131-186105 GCF_001853355.1 Bactrocera latifrons
TGAGTGTGCCAATCCACAAAATACCTATTCAAATTACATCTGAACCCTGGCCAAGCCAAGGTATTAAAAAAAAAATAAGCCTGGAACGGCACTGGTTTCAGGGCCTGGTCCAGTGTTAATATGACGGCCTGGGCCAGCCCCAGTTACCAGGCCTGGCCCCACGTTACATTCCAATGCTCATCCACTATTGGTCCGGGCTTGGATACCAAGCCTGATCCAAGCTTGCCAAGTCTTGGGACGGCTTGGTTAAAGGCTGGGCCATTGGTGATTTCCTACCTGGGTAAGAAAGGTTAAGTTTGAACATATGTATATTTAACCCTTAAATGCCCAAGGCCTCAGATTTTTGTCAAAAATTTATATGTTATGTAAAAATATATGTGGAACGTGGTTTCTTCGACGATTTTTTGAAAAAAATTACTTTCAGAGAAATTTTTTTTAAAACTAATGGTTGTATCCTTAAAGATACACTGGGCATTCCCTTAATTTTTTACTTCAATACCCAAATGAGCTAAACTTTGTATTCAAACGATTAAAATGCGGCTTATATTGCAAGGAAAGTAATTTATTAAAAATGTATTCATATTTCATAAATGTTCGTATAATATAATATATGTATGTATAGTAGTTATCAAAATAAACGATATGATTTTGATAACGAGGAACCTCACGCAAATGTCTAACAACAATATTTGCAGATGACTTCAAATCTGGTTCGCCCTGGAGTAATATGTTAGGTCGTCCGGAAAGTGACATAAGACATATAATTTAAACCCCCATTTCTTAGGCTTGTTAGGCAAATATTGCTTCATGTAATTTTTCATTTTTGAAGAATACATTTGTTCACCAACGCACAATCGGTCTAACTTAGGTATGCTACCGAATGTTCTGTTTAGTATATCTATCAATGGTCTAATGAGATATAGTCTATCGCGGTTTGGATCGTCTCGAGATGGAGCATTTTCTTTTTTATTAAAGTGGATGAATTTCCGTATTCTTTCAAATCGGTTCCTAGTCATCGTTTTTTGTATTGTTGGAACACAATGACCAAACCTGAAAAGGAGTTTGCAAAGCCTTCAAGTTATCGGATATACTACTATCGCCTCTAAAGCTAATTTCAGCATTGGTATATTGAATATTTCCTATTTTCCATGTTACCCTATCAAATTCAGAAGACTTCGGATCCACGGACAAGTTTTTGAATAATGAAGGAAATAAATTTGAGGAAACCCGCATGGCGATAGGTTTATCTGACCCTGCGGAAGTCCCGGCTTCTCTAGCAATCCCTATATTATCGTCATCATTTATCATGTTCATGTATTTGTGTTTTCTATTAAATCATCAGAGTCACTCTCGAAATCATCAATACTCTCATAACCAATCTCTTCACACAATATAGCACACACGTCAGCATTGGACATTTTGATTCCATCAACTATTATATAATCGGCCATTATAAAATTGATTAGAAAAATATATATCTTACGTGCACGAGCTTTAACGTCTTGTCTCATCAGCGTTCTTAACTCAAATGATGTTATAAATGCAATTAACGTGCTTTTGCATTTCAAATACATATGAGCGTTTATCAAATAAAAAGTGTGCGGCAATGCCCAGTGTATCTTTAAAGGTACAACCATTATATTCACACGTATTCAGCAGGGAAGCGAAAAATAAAATCAAGTAAAAATATTTCGTTAAAAAATTCTCTTCGGAACCAGTATAAAAATTTTCGGGTCTAGAATGCAAATAGTTCTGGAGATTTTACATAACAAAAGCGATACTTTATTTAATTTAACAAAAATAGTTTTTTTTACTTTGCTTACCAAATTTGCCTTCAGTTGCAACAATTTAGTAGAAGTATTACCCTTTATGAAGTGTGTATATTTTCTTCATGCAGTGACATGTGTATTAATGTTTTTAGATAATTAATATTGAAAATTGGTGATATTTAATGGTTGTATCTTTAAAGATGCAGTGGGCACTTAAGGGTTAAAGCAAAATTTTTTTTAGACCAAAATCAGTTTCTTTTTTTTTTATTTTAAATTTTTTTATAATTTTACTTTTTTATTAATTTTCAATTTAATTTGAACATAAGTTATTAAATAATATTAATATCTTTGAATTTTTTGTTTCGGGTAGAAATCTCGACCTGCATCCTGCCCGAGGTATGGCATATGCACATGCGAGAAACATGTGACAATTGCTTCCCAAAGGCAAAATGTAAAAAATTTCGTATCAATGAAATTTGCGGATGTTATAACTATTAACCCTTCCGATTTAATCAACTACTTATTTCCCTACCAAAAAAACTTCAAAAATCGATTTTTTAAGCCTCTAAAGTAACCAAAACTCAATAATTAAGAAATTTCTTGGTTTATTCTTGTTTTCTCCTAATAAAATAAAGGTAAATTAATTCGTAACAATAAAATAACTTGATTTCTTAACTTACATTTCAAATCTGTGTGCGACTATCTTCTTGATTTGTTTCTGACAGCAAAACCGATGAAATTGTTTTCTGTGACACCCAAAACCGATACAAATTCTGTTTTGAATATCAAACCAATAATCTCTGAATTCATGACACCTACTTTTGTCTAGGTTTTTCATATTTACGATTCTACTTAATTGGCGGACAGGATTGAAAAAAAAAAAACTAAACGTATCTAATTTCGGCAAAGTTGATTACCTTTGGCATTAAATTATCTTCTATTTAAACTACAAAAAATAAGAAAAGTTAAGTTTGAACATATGTTTAAATAACATAAAGTAACATTTGTTCGGTCAAAAAAGATATTTTTTTCAAATTTTAATTTTTTTTAGAATTTAAATTTTTTTTCGAAATTTTCCTACTTCAACTTAAATATAAATAAATCAATCTCTTTGACTTTTTTGTTTCCGATAAAAATTGCGACCTGCATACTGCCCGCCGTCCGACAAATGCACAAGCGAGATGCATCGGGCAATTGCTTCCCTAAGGTAGAATATCGAAGAATTCGTATTTTCGGGTGATTTTTAAATATATAACTATAAACCCCAAAAATTTCGCTTAGATCAATTATTTCTTTCCCTCCCAAAAAAAAAGAAACACAAAAAAATCGATTTTTAACCCTCTAAAGCAGGCACCCCCCTCAAAAAAACTCAATAATTAAGACTTTTCGTGTTTTATTCTTATGTTTTTCTTTTAGAAATAAAGATAAATCAATTCGTAAAAATAAAATAACTTGATTTCTTAACTTACACTTACTTGACAGCAAAACCAATAACCAATAAAATTGGTTTCCGTGACACCCAAAACCGATACAAATTCTGTTTCAAATATCAAACCAATAATATCTGCATTCATGACACCTACTGCTTTTTTTGATCGGTTTCAATTTTGATTCCGACAACTATCAGATTCCACAACACCCCTGATTAACGTGTTATTTATCGATGTATCAATGGACCAATGGACCAAAATGTTCACAGTTTCAAAGATAAGTATCTGTTTAAAGTTAAGAATTTTTAACTACTTCAGTTTAAGTTTTTGAATTAAGTTAATGCTTTGAAAGTAAATATAATACTCTCTTTGAATGAATAATTTTTCATATGTAGAATGAAATAATTAATGGTTTTGTAAAAATTTCTTGGTTTATTAAATCTTTATTTTCATTTTACTTTACAAAAAAAATAAAACACTAAATTCTTTGTTATGTCAGCTGTTTTTGAGCAATTAGGATACATCCAAGCAAAGTCATATGTTATATTTCAATAAAACGTCTATGATGAGCCTTTCTTCCACCACTTAAAATTAAATCCTAGTTTAACCGCTCAGCCTGTTCCTTACTAAAACCCCCAAAAATTTATCGAAATTATTACGAAGATAGTTTAACTTCATACGCAAATTTGCTGCTAGAGATGGTGTGTCGGTCCGACTATGAACAAAAAACTTTTCCCAATCTTCAATTTCTTTAATACTTTCAACTTTGCCACACTAAGTTCGGAATGTTATTTTTACAAATTATAACTAAAACAAAGTATTTCCTCGTCCAAATATTTTACAAATTATTGTATTAAATCAGTAACTTAATTTCGAGGGAATAATTTTTGTGTAGATGTTTCACCCTTTTTTTCACATCCATTGATGGCCTGCACCGTAGTGTAGTCCGTGCGAATTACTCTTGAAACGAAAACATCATTGTGTAAAACAAGACTTTTTGTAAACTGAAATTCTAGATCCACTTTTGATTTTTAGAATAGCCTTACAACTATATCACCGACATGTTTCGCATATTTCAGATAAGCAGCTTCAGGGTGTATAATACATGATGATCATCAATACTTTCATGAAGAAATTCTTAAACTGGGCATTTGAGAACCTCAAAATTATCTAACATATCCAGGACAATAAAAAAAAATTGTTTGCTTCGTAGAGCTGCGTAATTTATTGAAGCATAATATCTGCTCCGGAGTATTTGTTCGCAAATTCGAATATTAGCCAAATATGTTATAATAACTTTGCAAAAAATTAAGAAACGGAATTTAAATTAGAACCAATAGAATAATTCGCATTCAATGCGGAGTCAGTTATAATTACATAGAACTGTTTTGTATGTTCCACCACAATTTAATTAATCATATTTTAATGTGTGCGTTAAATGAGCTTCACAATTACACCCACACATATACACCACACTACACCATCGGCATCATGCGCGTCATCCGTTTCATCCCATACTCAACACACCACACGCATGATGACATACATATATTTTTTGGTATTCTTCGAATTTGAGAGAAAACGGTAGTAGCAAGGTGTGAAAAAGAAAGAAAAAATGAACAAAAGTGTAGTTAAAAAAAAAATAAAAGTTACAGAAAGTGCGGTGCGCCATAAATAACACTCATACGATATATAGTTCACATATGTATGTATTTGGGTATAGTGCTAGTGGAGTGACAAAAAAAAAAAGGGTTTATATCGGCGGAAGTGACAAAATCGTGGTGCGCAACTTTACGCACATATGCAATATAGGCATAATGCAGTGAAGTGTTGGGACATATAACCCACAGACAAAGGAAATCAAAACCCAATTGAGACAAAAGAGGAACGAGGAACTCACAACAATACCAACACCAATAACTGGCGAAAAGGAAAACCGGCACAGGCAAAAGCGCAGGCACATACACTCACACAAATATTATCCCCAAAAGCCCCTGTCGGAATTCAAAGTGAGTTGTATCGTTTCCTTTCAATATTTACATATATCTACACGTTTTGTGAGTTGCTAAAAGTGAGTTTTTCGGTTTTTGCGTTGATTATTTCAACCACCGTATTCACCTGATCTGGCGCCATGCGACTTCTGGCTGTTCACCAAGCTCAAAAGACCGCTCCGGGGACACCGTTTTTATACGACATTCAAGCCGAAGCGAAGACGGAACTGAAGGCCAACCCGGAAAGTGACTACAACCAGTTTTTCGAAGATTGGAAAATCCGTTGGCATAATGTACTACATCTAGTGAGGATTACTTTGAAGGGGATGAAATTGATTTGGTAGAATAAATAAAGAATTTTCAAAATAAATACAATGTCACCTTATTTTTTGGGTTTTTGAAACTCATACATACAAAAGAGTCTTCTATTGAACATTTTATATACGAAACTTTCTTAAACATCTACAAATCTAGTTTTCACTAAGACGATTTGATTTACTCTTACATCATCTAAATGAGCTCAGACTCAAAGGAATCTAAAACAACTCAGTTGCTAAAAGTTCCAAAAATTATTGCAGATGAAAAATGTACGCTTGCTACACGCTCAAAGCAAGGTGCTACAAAGCAAAAAAAGCTTAAAGGTATTTCATATACAAAATTCATTGCTGAGAGTGCTGGTTTGATACGATACTGCACACGACTTACATCTTCACCGATTCAAGACAATTCTGAATCGGTATTAGAAATCAAAAAAGGCAATTTAGACAATTTTTGGACGCGTCTCCAACTTGCATATGACGCAATCGTAGAATCTGACGATTCAGATCTACCAGAAAATATATATATAAATATATTTCATGGTGGTTATAAACAGTGGCCGTCCTCCCGGGACATGTTTACAGCAGTGTACACAAACCATCCTAAATTATCACAAGCGCAGAAATTGTATCACCTCAGATACAAAACCAAAGGTCAGGCAGGCGTAGTAGTCAAACAGTTCGCTCTCAATGACGTAAATTTTAATTTTGCTTGGGAAGCTCTAAAAACACGTTACGAAAGCGAGAGAATATTGGTCGACAAGCAAGTGACGACACTAATCAATTTACCAAAACTTCAGAAAGAAAACAGTGAAGAATCCATAAAGCTTCAATCCACGGTTTCAAATTGTTTGTCGGTTTTATCGACACAGCAAATGAAAGAATTTCTTACAAAAATTGCAGAAAGGGTAGATAAAATAAATAGTCAGACCGAAAAACGTTCAAGTCGACCTCAATAGAAGCTTCAATAGACCCCAAACAAGTAGCCACAATAATTTAAATAGAAGCTTTTTTAAACCGTTCACATCCGAACAGTATAAACAAACGTCATGCGAACTTTGTAGAGGTCACAAGCTCGAATCGTGCGAAAAATTCAAAAAAATTAATATTAGCGATTAAAACAATTTCGTAAGAACTAAAAAACTATGTACCAACTGTTTGTCACATGCGCATACGCATAAAGATTGCGAAAGCAAATTTAATTGCGTTTACTGCCACAAAAGACATCATTCAATGTTACATATAACCAATTTTTCCAGCTCACCCCCAAACAGCGCAAACATAAAAAGAGCAACAGGTTTAGTTGCAACAACAAATTCTGAAAACTGCCAAGAAGCACCATGCTGCTCAAAGGCGGTAAAAACCCAAACGCTACATAGCGAAAATCATAGTAGGGTACTATTACCCACAGCAGTTGTCTCCACCGAACACCGAGGAGAACTGTTTAAACTCAGAGCCTTAATAGACCAACGATCACAATGACAATTTATAGCGTCTAGTGCACAAAACAGACTACAGTTGCCAATAAAACTAGCCAATTTTGAAATCACGGGAATGGGCGGAAGAGTTGTCCAAAACTCAAATAAAATCTGCCCCATTACCCTCTTTTCCCCCAAAACGGATAAGCACATACAAGCAGAAGCTATATGGCTATCACGTAAATAGCAAGCATTGAGAAAAGGTTTCACACCTAAAGCTAGCAGACCCAAACTGCACACCCTCGCTCAAATAGATATTCTATTAGGCAGCGATCTCATGCCACAGATAATACTCGAAGTATTGAGAAAATCATAAATACACTTCTGGCGCAAAATACCATTTTCGGATTTGTTCTAAGTGGACTAGTTGCGGAACTAGTTACAACATTGACAACTCAAGTTGAGGAAGTCTCAAACGAGTACCTCAATTAACAATTGAGAAATTTTGGGAATTAAAGGAGAAGAATACCTCCATTTAAATCATATGGAGGAAGTAAACCCAGGGGAGAAAATCGTCAACGGTAATACTACTCCTTCTATCTGTTGCATCACGCAGTAGTAAATCCAGACAAAAAAACAACAAAAGTAAGAGTTGTTTTTAATACCTCGAAAACCACCAGTTCAGGGAAATGATATCTTATTTACGAGAACCACACTCCAACCAGATTTAACGCTTTTGATATTAAACTGACGTATATTCAAAAACGTATTCAATGGGGACGTTGAAAAAATGTATCGGCAAATAGTCGTACATAAAGACGACCAAGACTTTCAACGTATTATGTTCCGAAGATCCCCCACCAGTCCTTTACGCGACTTCAAACTAAAAATAGTTACATTTGGCGTTAACTGTGCACCATATCTAGCCATTCGAACACTCCCAGAATTGGAAGACAACACAAAGTCAGAATTTCCTCTGGCAACTGAAGTGTTGAAAACTCAAACGTACAGTGAATCACTAAAGTAAGTATACACCCTGATTAACAGCCGAATATGTGAATTTATTTCCAAAATAATTCGACATTTTTTTTTTATCAAAATATGTATGCAAGTGCTATGCAAGATTACTTCCAAGAATATAAAAGACACGATGACTACACATTTTTCCGTTATCTTGTCTGGCGTCATTTCGCAGAAAACTGTAAAAATCATATAACAAAAGTATAGAAGTTCGCAAATTTATGTATTTCGTTAGTCTTAATGTGATTTATTTGCGAGAAAGACCAACAAATTTGTTTCGTTGTGTAGGCACGAACCTTTTTTAAAGTTATAAATTGAATTTTAGTTAAAAATTTGGTCATGGCTCCTCGAGGCAAAGAACTTTCACAAGAATTTAATAATAAAATTGTACAAACGTAAAAAAGCCAACGCCAAATTGCAAAAGACGTTAACAAAAGCAACAACACAGTACAAAAAATTATTGAAAAATTTAAAAGAGAAGGTAATACCAAGAACCAACCAAGAACTGGGCGCCCGAAAATTTTCACGGAGCAGGAACGCAGAATCATGTTGTGATAGACGGAAGACACGTCTCCAGTGTTTTAGATGTGTGTGCGCTACGAAATCCCAACATCGACTAGGACCACTATCTTGTTGCAGCCAAGATTCGCACGATCCTCTGTGCAGCAATAAACTCACGCCATCAAACCCACGGATGGTTCGACGTCGAGAAGCTGCAATCACAACAGACAGCCGAACGATTTTCTACTCGGCTTGCACTCCTGCTTTCTGAGAGCACTCGTCAACAACTCGGTATAAAAGAGCTATGGGACGGCATTTCAAACTACTTATGTACAGCTGCAACCGAAACCATTGGTTTTCGGAAAGTACAAAAGAACAGCTGGTACGACGAGGAGTACGATCGACCACAACACGTGCGGGTTGGGATAGATACCGAGAGTTGAAGAGGGAAGCGAGATACATTTGCAGACAAAAAACAGAAGAGGCCGAAATGCTTACAGAAGGTTTCAAGACCGGAGCATACTCTTGTAGAAACCCCAAAGGTAGTCACCGATGCCCAGAGTATACTTAAATTATGGAGGGAACATTTCCCCAGCGTGCTGAATGGCAGTGAACGCACAACGCCAGGAGAAGGCGAACCCGATTCCCCAATCGATGATGATGGAACAGACGTTCCATTGCCGACCAGGAAGAAGTTCGATGGATGCCGGCCGAGCTAATCAAACACGGCGGCGAAGAACCGATAAGGAGCATGCATCAGCATCTTTGTAAAATATGGTCGGACGAAAGCATAACCAACGATTGGAATTTAAGTGTGCTATGCCCAATCCTCAAAAAAGGAGACCCGATAATCTGCGCCGACTATCGTGGGATAAGCTTCCTCAATATCGCATATAAGGTTCAATCGAGCGTATTGTGTGAAAGATTAAAGCCCACCGTCAAAAAACTGATTGGACCTTATCAGTGTGGCTTCAGACCTGGAAAATCAACAACCGACCAGATATTCACCATGCGCCAAATCTTGGAAAAGACCCGTGAAAGTTGAATCGACACTCACCACCTCTTCGTCGATTTCAAAGCTGCTTTCGACAGCACGAAAAGGAGCTGCCTTTATGGCGCGATGTCTGAATTTGGTATCCAAGCAGAACTAATACGGCTGTGTAAACTGACGTTTCCCGAAACCAAAAGCTCCGTCAGAATCGGGAGGCACCTCTCCGAGCCGTTCGATACAAAACGATGTCTCAGACAAGGCGACTCCCTATCGTGCGACTTCTTCAACCAGCTTCTGGAGAAAATAATTCGAGCTGCAGAACTAAATAGAGAAGGTACCATCCGCTATAAGAGTGTACAGCTGCTGGCGTATGGCGATGATATTGATATCATCGGCCTCAACACCCGCGCCGTTAATTCTGCTTTCTCCAGACTGGACAAGGAAGCAAAGCAAATGGGTCTGGCAGTGAACGAGGCAAGACGAAATATCTCCTGTCATCAAACAAACAGTTGTCGCATTCGCGACTTGGCACTCACGTCACTGTTGACAGTCATAACTTTGAAGTCGTAGCTAATTTCGTCTATTTTGGAACCAGCATAAATACCACCAACAATGTCTGCCTGGAAATACAACGCAGAATAACTCTTGCCAACAGGTGCTACTTCGGACTGAGTAGGCAATTGAGAAGCAAAGTCCTCTCTCGACGAACAAAAACCAAACTCTATAAATCACTCATAATTCCCGTCCTGCTATATGGTGCAGAGGCTTGGACGATGAATTTCGCATTCGATGGAACGATGAGCTGTATGAGATATATGACGACATTGACATAGTTCAGCGAATTAAAAGACAGCGGCTACGCTGGCTAGGTCATGTTGTCCGGATGGACGAAAACACTCCAGCTCTGAAACGATGCTGTACCCGCCGGTGGAAGCAGAGAAGGGGAAGACCTCCACTCCGTTGGAAGGACCAGGTGGAAAAGAACCTGGCTACGCTTGGAGTATCGAATTGGCCCCACGTAGCGAAAAGAAGAAACGACTGGCGCGCGGTTGTTAACTCGGCTATAATCGCGTAAGCGGTGACTACGCCAATCAAGAAGAAGAAGAAGGAACGCAAAATAATTCTACGAAAGTTACAGAAAAACCAGAAAATAAGTGTCCCTAAAATACAGGCCGAAATAGAAAAGTAACTGGCATACTGGTATACTGCTGCTTTCCATGGTCGGAACATCCGTAAAAAGCCATTTGTAAATAGTACTAACAGAAAGAAAAGACTTGAATTTGTAAAACTGCACGAAACCAGAGACGAAAACTTTTGGAATACCGTTATTTTCTCTGACGGGAGTAAATTTAATATTTTTGGTTCCGACGGACGTGGAAAAGTATGGAGAAATTCAGAGCTCGATCCTCAAAACAATAGTGTGGGGTTATATGGCGGCTCCTGGTGTACGAAATTTGGTTGTGATTGAAAGAATAATGGATAAAACTGTTTATCTTAACATTTTGAAGGATAATTTAAAGCAAAGTGCATTAAAATTGGGGCTTGAGCGATCATTTGTCTTCCAACAGGACAATGACCCCAAGCATACAGCTCTAGTTGTTAGAGAATGGCTGCTGTATAACACACCAAAGCAGTTAAAAACACCATCTCAATCGCCAGATTTGAATGTTTTTGACCATTTGTGGGAACATCTTGACAGACAAATTCGGAAACATGATATAAAGGGCAAAGATGACTTAGAGAAAGCACTTATGGAGGCAGGGGAAAAGAGTAAAGGCTGTCCAAATATTTACAGTTCATCATAATATTAAATTTTTTTCTTGAATTCGGTTTTTGATTGAATGCATGGTTATTTTTGTGATGTGATTTTAAGACTTTTTTGATATTAAATTTGGCTAAAACAAGAATTACTTTTGTATTATTTTTTGTTGTAAATATGTAGATAAGGCTTTGAAAAATAAGTACAATTTTATTTTCTTTTCGTATTGTTACTTTTGAATTCTATTTCACCATGGTGAAATCATCGGTGCATACTTACTTTAGTGATACACTGTATGTAGACGATATTCTGTCTGGAAGTCACACTCTTCCACAAGCATACGAAGCCTTATCATAGGTAACAAAAGCCCTCAAATCGGCAGGGCTTCCATTAAAAAAGATTACGGCAAATCATCCAAATATAATCAAAAATATTCCAAACAAAAATTTGTTGGGACACTAATTCCCTTGTATTTGAGAAGGAAAGTACATTTCTCATACACGACAGAGTCCATATCCGCATTATCAGCCATCACAAAAAGATAGACTTTATAGTCGGKGGCAAAATTTTTCGTCCCCGCAGGATGGCTTTCGCCAATTATGATCCAAGCTAAAATCTTAATACAAGAATTATGGCTAGATGGAACCGACTGGGACGAACAAGTGTTCGCAAATTTCTCAAATTCCGCGATGGGTAACCGCGTTCTGTAACGCCTCTGAAAAGGCATACTGCGCTCCCATCTATGTGTGCACGCAAAGTGACACCACGACCACAAGCCACTTATTAGTAGCAAAAGCAAAGGTGGCACCTTTAAAAACTATAAGTCTCCCACGACTTGAGTTATGTGGCGCACTACTACTGTCTAAATTAGTAGCCATGGTGAAAATGCATTTCAACATGACAAAATGCAAACTATGTATTATATGTGGTCTGATTCAGAAATTGTACCAGCCTGGTTAGAAAAACCACCTCATGCATGGAAGATGTACATTTCTAACTGAACGTCTCAAATACTTGACCTAGTGGGATCAGCCAAGTGGCGTCTAGGTACAAGATCGGGTGCAAGTCACTGCACCTTGCCACCACCACACTCTGGTGGAACGGCAACCGCTGGTTGATAGAATCTCCTGATTCTTGGCCACAATGCYCCATGCGCAACATTATCGCCCCAGAAAGTCGAAAAATCGCCACATTTCCCACATTAATAGATGATGCCGACATCCTTGAACGATTTTCATTGTTTCCGAGAGCGCTCAGAGTAGCTTATATATTCGAATTTGTAGAACACCCCAAAAGCAAAGTCAAGGGATCATATAATTTCCCATGCAACACAGTGACGCACCTAGAATTACAAAAGGCAAAGCTCGCACTAATCGCATATACACAAGCGCGCTACTTCAGTCGCGATATATCACTATTACGAGAATCGAAGCCGATTGACAAAAAGAGCTCACTCTTAGTTCTAAACCCATTTCTGGACACGAAAGGTCTGCTTCGTGCCAATGTTCGGCTTGCTAATGCGAGTCTAACAAACAATGACACGCCACCCCATAATAATTCCCGAGAGGTCACCATTTGCCACATTATTCCTCAACTACATCCACATCTTAATGCCGAGCATCGCCTCATGCAACATATGGTACGCCAGGAGTATTACATCCCCCGTCTTAAGCCGCAAAACAAGAAGTGCATCTTCACGTGTAAGATTTGCACTATTCTCAAACAGAAGATGCGAACGCAGATTATGGCAGCACTTCCACCGGAACTCTGCCTTTCACTACAACAGGTGTTGATTTTGCTGGGCCTTTCCAGGTAAAGGCGTCCACGTTAAGGTCTCCCACTCTCATGAAAGGCTACGTGGCTGTCTTTGTATGTTTCACGACAAAGGCAGTACATCTTGAGCTATGTAGTAATCTGACGACGGAGGCTTTTCTCGCGCCATTTGCTCGCTTCGTTGCTCGAAAAGCAATTTGTGGATTTCCTATAGCAAGTGTCACCCGATATCGTACAAAAGTACGCCCCTCATGGTATCAATTGGCAACTTATACGAAGAGTTCAGGACGTTATTAAATCGAATTGAAGCCGTTCTCAATTTACGACCACTCACAGTACTCTCGCAAGATCCCTCAGATTTCACCGCCTTAACTGCAGGGCATTTTCTAAAAGGAGCACCCATCCTGGCCATTCCTGAGCCAGGCGTGGAGTCGCTATGCCTATTAAATGGATGGGAACGAATTAAAGTTCTCCATAATGATTTCAGCCGCCGATGGAAGGACGAACACATAAAGGATCTCCACAAAAGATACCGCTGGAAGACTCCTGAACAAGCACCTAAGCTTGGAGACTGTGTGCTCATTCATGATGATTGTCTACACCCTACCGAGTGGCGGCTTGGCCGCATAGAAAGCTACATTATGGCTCCGACGGTCACATACGAGTAGTGGATCTCCGTACGCAAAAAGGAAAGCTAATCAGACCGCTCGTGAAGTTGTGCTTTTTACCCACCACCGACGACTGACGACCGCGAATCCGAAAACCGAACAAACCAAACCGATATTTTTCGATATAATAAAATCACTAAATTTAACAATAATACGAGAAATCCGCCAATACCGACCGTAAAAAAATACCAAACCGTAAAAAACAACAAAGAACTAACCACAAATGGTCGATCAATACGACGACCCATTTATGCCACATATCGTGGCACGATTGCCCATATCAACTTATATGACAGATATGTATAATAATCAACAATCTTTTTTATACAGATTACTATGGAAGCAGATACGCCAGTCACACCCACGCCACGCACCGGGCCTATACTAGCGCCCCGAACTGTGGTTGCAACAACGCCGGCACCTGTACCGGCAACACCGCCTGCAGCGGTCCTTCCATCCGCGCCTCGTAGTGGCACTCGACCACCACCACGCCAATCACGGACTTGGGAGACCCTAAGGTGCCACATCTGTCGACGCCCACATCGCCCCGTGCAACGGCAACAAGTTACCCAGGCACACGGGCATTGCCACAATTGCCTGTCACATACACACATGACTTGGGAGTGTGAGTCACGAGGGCTGTGCCCTATGGCACAGGCTGCATCACACGCTGCTACATCGCAGCGCGGCACGTGAAGCGAATCGGCCACCCATCCATCGCGGCCGCATACCCCGATTCCAATCCGCAACTCGTGGCACACTCTAGCGAGGCGGAACATCGTCGCGGCATCGACAGCCTGGGCCACCACCTCGTCGATCTACGTTGTGCGTTGTGGCCACGCTTCAACAGCTGCAGCGACATTTAGGCTAAACATTCTTTGAGGGGGGCCTGGATGGTTAAATGAGCTTCTGCGCCCCTCTCTAATTATAACACGACTACACCCACACATACACTCCACATCTTCACACTACACTACACACATCGACTCAACACATCGGCATCATGCGCGTCATCCGTTTCATCCCATACTCAACACACCACACGCATGATGACACCACACAAAATCAGCAAAAGGGAGCGACGGACGGCGCCCGCCCTCTTTTGTTCTTCATCCGTGCGCAAACACGTTTCAACATCTCGATCGCCGATCACATACATATATTTTTTGGTATTCTTCGAATTCATCGCCGAGTTTGCAAAGGGTGAGTGCCGGTAGTGCTTTATAGAAAATATATATAATGTTAATGTCCGAAAACTTAATTTTTTACCCGAATAAAGTTTCAATCGAGTTTATCAGGGAACATCACTGGCCCTGAAATATTACCGCATTTTTTTTTTGATAAGTGAGATGGCAGATGCTCTACTTAGCCTATACTATTTAATGGTGTCAAAAGACGTTTTTAAACCGCCCTATATCAAAACTGATACTAAAAATACAATTTTATTAGTGGTGATATTCCCTGAGTTACTTCGATAAAAAGATAAAAGGTCAATGTATTATAAAAAGTTGTATAATTTAATAACATACCTTGCAATCCTTTGTACTCGTTTGCCAAATACGAATAGAGTGATCATTTGAACAAGAAGCAAATATACTTCCATCCATGTGTACACGAACCATACGCACCCATTCTCTATGGCCAGAATATGTTTTTACACAGTATCTAATAACATTGAAAAACTATCACATACGTAACCATAAATGATAATTAACAATATTTCATACCCTGTGGCCACTTCCCACATCTTTATGGTTTTATCTCGTGATGCTGAAATTACGTAATCTCCAGCCGGCACAAATGCCACAGACGAAACATTATGGTCATGTCCATGCATTGTTTTTACGCATTCGTAACTTTGTTGAAAATCCCATAATTTAATGGATAAATCAGCGCTGCATGATACTAAAATAAAAATATAGTCTTGGGTAAATAAAACGGTTGTCATAATTAATACACACCTAAAAGCTTTCCTTGGGCGTCAAATGCTACGTCTTGGACAGAATCGGTATGACCTTTTAAAGTACGTTCATATTCTCCAGTTTCGAAGTCCCAAATTTTTATAGTAGCGTCCTCTGATGATGAAACCATCAAACCAAAAATTGGGTGAAATGCCACCTAATGAAAAAAGCAGTTATTGTACCTTATTACACAGGTTAACAAAAAAATTTCCTAGTTCTATGCAGTGAAGTAGAGAGGGGCCCCTCTCATATATTATATATGACTCGAGCACATCAAAAAAATTTTTGGTAGATATGGTAAAACAAATTTGGTTCAATAGCCCAAAAGATGTCGTAATCCGGTGTCAAAATCTTGAATGTACTTTTAGGCACGTATATATTGTGACAATAAAAGCATCCGGAAATGTTAATTTATTTCCCCGGGTAAATTATATTAAAAAAAATTATTTTTCTAAGTTGGTATGATTGTCCTTAATTAGTATGTCAAATATGCGCGCGATCTGTCCATCAGTTTGTTTATATCAGCTGCTTAAGTTGGTACACTTCAGTAGTGTGTGGCTATTTTTACAGTCGATAAAAATATCGAAAAAAAAACTTTTTCAAATTTTGTATTTGTAATCAAGTTTCCTGTGCAGAATCATTGAAATTGGTGGAAAAGGCTTACGGTGATTTAGTTTTATTAGAAACACAAGCCTACGAGTGGTACAAAGGCTTAAGATGGTCGAGAGATCGTTGGAGACATGCTTCGTTCTGAACAACCTTCGGCTTTTTCAACTGAAAATATTTAAAAAAGAAAGTGAAAGATACAGTGGTAGACATTCGTATAAACGCACAATGAAATTTTTCGAAAAAGCATATTTAAAGCAGATTATTTCGAAGAAAAGATTTTGATATGTCAATTGCTGTAATGCTATATACCAATGACTGGCGCCAGTAAGTCTGCATGTAATGGTACTTGTTTAAGTAGGCAAATCCCAATAAAAGAAGCATCGCAGTAGTAACGCGGACATTCGTATAAGCGTATGTTAGAAAAATACATATTTTTTAAAAGAGGAGCTGCAGCGTAAAATTTTTTCTGCTTTTCACTAGACGGTAGATAATAAATAAAAGGTAAAGTGGGCTTTTTAGTGTAAAATTTTGTATTTACATGTCTTTTATTGATAATTTAGACCATGCCTAAAGGATCTTATTTCACGCAAGAAGTACGGATGTCAGTTACATTGTTAAAGGAAGAGAAGTACTCAAATCGTGCGATTGCAAGGAAAATAGGGAGGTCTGAGAACGTAATCCGTAATTTAAAAAAAAAAGACAGTAAGTATGGAATAAAACCTCCAACAAAGGGTAACCAAAAACTCACACTCCGTCAAAAAGGGCAAATACTCCATGAAGCAACAAAAAATAAACTAAATTGCAGCCAAATTAAAGCAAAATTAGAGATCGACGTAACACCTCGTCAAATCGCCAGGGTGCTCAACACTTCCCCGAACGTTAAATGGACGAAATTAAAGAACAAGCCACGTTTAACAATACAGCACAAGCAAGACCGGTTAAGATTTGCCAAAAAATACATGTCCTGGAAAAAGGAGGCAGAGGGTTATTTTTTCGGATGAGAAAAAATTCAATTTAGACGGAAAAGATTGCTACAGTTATTACTGGCACGATCTAACCAAAGAAAATGTGGTGCGATCGAAACGAAATTTCGGAGGCGGGAGCGTCATGGTTTGGGGAGCATTTTGCTATGATTCTAGGCTTAACCCGGTACCCATAACATGCCGCATGAACTCCACAGCGTACATAAATCTACTCCAATAAAACCTTATTACATTTGTAAGGCAAGCAACGGAAATCGAATATGTATTCCAACAGGACAATGCCTCGATACATGCTTCTCGGCAAACAAAGGCATGGTTGGAGAGCCAAGAAGTGCCTTTACTTGATTGGCCGGCATGCAGTCCGGATTGTAACCCCATAGAAAATCTGTGGAGAGTAATGGCAGGGAAAGTTTACGGCAATGGGTGTCAATACAGCAACGCCAATGAGCTTAAAACTTCAATTCAGCAATGTTGGCTTGATTTGAGCGGAGATTTGTTCAAAAATCTTGTTGAGTCTATTCCAAGTCGCATTTTTGCTGTTATTGAAAACCGGGGTGGCCATATCAAGTACTAAGATTATGTTAAAGTATCGCGTTTTATTTTATTTTCCATAAGATGTGGAGTGCGCTTAAATGAATGAATCCTTAAAAATCCAGATTTCTTTAAAATTATGTTAAGTATTCACTAATTACTGTTGAATTGATAAAAATTATAAATTAATTAAATGTAAGACAATAAAATGAATAACTTTCAATATTTAAATGCAACAATTAAAGCTTTTATTTATTAAAAACCCAAAAAATATGTGTGCGCTTAAACGAATGTCTACCACTGTATAAGCTTAAAAATCGTTAGGCAAGTGTTATACAGATGGCATTACAGCTCGACATCTCGCGAGTCCGTTCGAATGATTATAGTAGATATATTTGGTATAAAACGCGTTTTTTCTCGACTCGTCCCGATAAAGCTAAATTTTATCAAGAATAGTACCGCAAACAGTTTTCTTTGGATATGCTTGATCGTGCAAATTCCGATCCCACATTCATGGAGAGCATTATAACTGCCGATAAGACATACGTTTGTAAGTTTGCCATGCAAACAAGTCAATAATTATCAGAATGGAACACGTTTTTAGTCGATCGAAAAGATAACCCAAAATTCGCAGTAGGAAATCCCAAAAAGCGCTGTGTGTGAAAAGTTATTCGAGGACTGGAATCATTGGCATAAGTGTATTACATCTGGTGGAGACTACTTTGAAGGCAACAAAATAAATACTGATAAATAATTAAATATTTTGCGATTTATTTATAAATTTATTTATTTATTTATTCTGGGTACTATTTTGTCACAAAGTATATCGATTACACAGGTCTGCGACAAAAATGCTGTCTGGCTTTTTCAACTGATTTATATTGTATATTCAATATTGAAAAAACATTTGATTGTAGAAAGAGTATATTAAAATCATACGACAGAAGTTAATAGTGGATTTGTACGTATTAACCCGAAAGTTAACAACATTCAACTGTATGGCTGTTTCCAGATGAGCCAAATCGAACAAAAATTGTTTACACATGAAGAACTTCCAAGCAAATGGATGTCTGCTTTTTGGGAAAACCTGGCACATCACAACCAAACCACTGGAACGCAGAGTACTAAATTCTGAGTGGTACAAAACCAGGTTTTGCCAATTGTCTTTAAAGAAATCGATTGATTGATCATCGATTGAAACAACTGCATTATTGAGTCCTCAAAACATCGACCGTAAGGTACTGACTTGAAACTGAATCATTTCTTTTTAATCTTCAACGTAAAAAAATTTAAATATTTTTAAACACTTAAAGAGGTGGTTGATGTGTTCAGAACGAAGGTTTTGGAGATACCGCAATCAGAGGAGCAATGGAGCTTCGACAATTGGTTCAAACGCATGCGAAATGGTATAGATATTAATGGAGAATATTTTGAAGAGCAATAGAACGATTTTCTTTGATTATCTGGTTATGTTTTCTAATTCCGAAATATACGAGGTTTGTGCAAAAAGTATTGCGAAATTGGTTAATCTTTTTTTTCAATACGTAAAATTTTTAAAAATTTATTATTTGCGGACTTGAAAGAAACGTTGCTTTTGTCCAAGGTTTTTGGTTTTCACACAAAATTTTATACAGATTCTTTGATGCATTTTTTGGAATAAGCAATAAACAAAATGCTTCCAAAAAGATAACTGTCAAAAATTTATTAAACATTTAAAATGGCCGACCTTATCACCATAGGTAAACGATATGAGTACTAACATAACGCAACAAATCAATTGATACTCAAATATACGTAGCCCGCGAAAATTCAAAATTCGCCATATGTTTTGTACAAACCTCGTAAAAGGAGACATACATATATAGTACATTGTTGTTCTGAAAACTAAAAAAAATACTCAAAAACATCAAATTTGTTTAAAAAACGGAAAATTTCTATTAAAATGAACGGGTTTTTGATCTAACTTGAACTCATAAATATATTGGAATAATTTCATTCCATTATTTTACATTAAATTACTGTCTTTACTTTCAAAATAAAGTATGTTCTGTATGAGCTAAGACATAAACTTATTGTAAGCTGACCAACTACGTGTAAAGTCGCGAGCAAAATAATCAGAATATTACATTACTTTTATTCGTGTAATGTGAAAAGATATGATTCAAAATGCAAACAGTTAATTTCATTCTTTAATCTGCAATAAGCTATTCGTCCCATTACTCATGGAAACGAAATACTACATAAAATCATCATTCTTTTTAAAGTCGCATCCAAACGATGAAAATTGCTTCAAATACTTAGTGTCAAAGGTTCTGATATTCGACGGCTTATTGCTCATCGACAGTTGATCACAAGATATGGGTATGGATCTTGAAAAAGGGGGGTGGATTGTCTGTCATAGAGATATAACGTCAAAGGATTAAAAGAGTTTGAAAGGTAGTTGTCATTGCCTAATGAGTCAAAATCTATATCTATTATTCCCCCTTCGACTACTTTTCAGAAAATTCAAGAGATGTGAGTTAAGAGCAAGGTGAACGATTTCACCAAGATTTTAAGGAAATGACAAAAGTATCTGGGGAAGATGGATCTTGTAAATGATGGCAGACTACTATTGGGCGTTTGATAGAGATTCCTACAAGCGCGATGGGAGAAGTGGCTGCTACCACCGGCAGATATAATGCGTCTAGTTGCTCTGTTGCTCAGTTACAGCGGCTGTAGTACTATTGTCAATTTGACGGTTAGGCCTGGTTGAATGAGGTAAACGAAGTAGTGGTGAAGCATCGAGGTCTTTGGGAGAGGGTCTTCCTCGAGATAGTGGAGCGGAGCTGCCTCAAAATATGACAAAGTGCAACCCAGTCCAAAATAACACGCTGGAGGAGCGAGAGGTTCAGAAAGATTTGGGTGAAATCCTGGAAGCCAAACAGAAAAGGGTAAGCAGGAGCTGCAACCCCACCCCGAAAAAACTGAAGGTACTTCAGATAAACTAAGACTAAAGTCGCCGTCATACTCTACATACATCTCTAGTGCAACAAACAACGAAGCCGCCTTGGTGGAACAGGGAGCTCGTCTCACGTAGACCCCAGAAATTCTTTAAACTAACCAAGATAACCGATGAGGAGTTTTGCTGGGTGGAATTATACGATCTACTATACTAGAGGAAATTCGCAGAGCCAAAAGATGTGGAAAAGATAACTTTGGTAACTAGGCTTAGGAAACTACTATCCAAGTACCCGACTACCTCTAAGCTAATACGCAAAATATGTGTACAGGGGTCTGGGAACAGTGAAGAATGATTGGAATACTTATTAAACACGCATTCTTCAGGGTGTACGTTCGCTACTTCCAACCTGTAAGAAAACGAATAGAGTACGTTCTCTCAGATATCACAACAAAGTACAAAACACTTTGGGTACTTAACAACATCGATGGCAATATATTTAAGGCTTAATACTGTGAATATTATTCGAATGAGATCCAATGACTAACATTAAAATGCCGGTGAGATGGAATACCTTAGTGCAAGATCATGTGTAAGCCGTTTTTAACGATTTTAACATGTACTATAGAAAGTGCATAGAAGTAATCAGAAGATAGACGCTAGACCACCACATCTGCTCTATCTAAAACTAACTAGATATCTAGGATCTTTACATTTCGAGAGACTGAAGGAAGTATCAGAATTGGATATCAAGTCTCTAGTAAACTTCTTAAAAGATGTTGACGTCCTACACGACGTAAACTTCAACTGATATTAATAATATACTTCCATCTGGCGTTACAAAGGACCAGTAGATCATTTGCACGATCTCATATTTGCAAGACCGATCAAAAACCATTTAGGAAATAGTCCACAATGGGGCCAAAGGGGGTCCTTTCACAGATTAATAAAACAAAAATATTAAGCTCTTTCAAAACGAAATATGCTTACTTAAACTACATACAATTCTACATCACTAAGCAACAAATATACACAAATCAAATACGTAACTGTGCTGTGTGAAGTCATGATCTTAACATTTGTAAAAAAAAAAAAATTGCACAATTTTTTTAAGTGAAGTCAAAAGAAACTTGTTAAAAAGCATATGAGGTAAAATGTTGCGCTCGTATTATTTCTTTACAGCCTTAAGTTCAAAACGCATAAACAAAAATGTATATTTCCAATTCCAGTTTTGTGATAACGGTATTTTAGTGTAAGAACAAGTAAACAAAGTCTACACAAAGTCTACGTTGTTTGCTTGAATTGAAAATACCGTTACTTTTCATGCATACGTTTCTTCTTTTATTGTGATTTAATATAATTAGCCGTTTCAAAAGACGCGTTTCAAGATTATTTAAAACCAAGGAAACCAAAAGAAAGAAATTAGTCTGCCGGAAAACAAAATAATTATTAAATTGTGGAAAGTTGGCGAAAGTTTCAGCAAAATGGGGCTAAATATTGGACGAATGTATTCATATGTCCAGTTTGTAGTAAACATTTTCAAAAAC
Source organism: Bactrocera latifrons (assembly GCF_001853355.1). Taxonomy (NCBI): domain Eukaryota; kingdom Metazoa; phylum Arthropoda; class Insecta; order Diptera; family Tephritidae; genus Bactrocera; species Bactrocera latifrons. The sequence continues at coordinate 173,338 of NW_017537018.1, forward strand.
AAACAGGGCTTTGAACGACAAAATCGCGATCGGGCCTCTCAAAAATATTATCAGTCCAGAAAGAACGCAAAATAATAAAGCAGAGTCGCTAGAAAAAAAACCATACACGTAAACAATCGAAAGCGCATTTAATTTGCTCCTAATTATATAAATAAGTCTGTAGAACTTTTGAAATAAGAAATATAGGATTTGTCCGGAAAGTAGTAGGACTGATTTTTTTCCGCCGCGACTGTATTTCGAAGCCTGCGTCCACCCATTGGATTCGGTACAGAGTGTTCATAGCTGTGTTCTGTGCTCTGTGAGAGGTGCAAGCCGATATTGCAGCATTCGTTAGAGTGGAGGTAAAATTAAATTATGTGTGAAACTCGGTAAATCTGTGACCGAGACGTTTGATATTACCAAGCAGTCTTACCCAGATGTTGCTTTAGCAAGAAGTGGTGTGTATCGGTGTCACCAGGCCTTTTTGGAGGTCCGGGAAGAGGTCGCTGATAAATGAGCAAATCCAAAGTGAAAACAATGCTCGTGGTCTTTTTTGACATCAAAGGCATCGTCCACCATGAATTTGTTCCTTCTGGACAAATCGTCAGCGTCAACGCAAAGTTCTCAAGAGACTCAAACGTAGGGTTTATAGGGTCCGACAAGACATCACAACCGATTGGAAGTTGCGCCACGAAAACAAAATCTTGTTGGTTCACTGAAACAGCGTGATGGTGAAATTATGGTGTGGGATTGCATGGCGTCTGATGGCGTAAGTCAGTAAAGTGCTGAGAATCTTCGATTATCTTCGACGTTTTGCTTTCAACAAGATAACGATCCGAAGAATACTGCTGAAATAGTTCGACTTTGGCACTTGTACAATGTTCCTAGACAGCTTAAAATGCTCCCTTAATCCCCTGACCTTAATCCTATTAAACATACAGGAAATCCAATAGAATTCGTCAACATACAATAAAAAGTAAACAGATCAATTTTTGAGATCAATGCCAAATCGATTGAGGCTTTAAAGCAACTAGGCTATCTAACACAGTTTTGAATTTAATTTTTATATGCAAGGTAAGAAAGGGCTTTATACGAGCCGATGTAAAAATCACTTATCTCAGGGCCTTCTCGACCGATTTAAATCAAATTCGCCAAGTAAATTTACTATAATATTCTATATCATAGTATGAAAATGAACGAAATCAAACTACAATCAGGCCTACTTTTCATGTAGCACAATTATAGTGAGTACGAGTGAACGTCGACATTCCTAATATCATATGTATTGGCAAATTTAATAGCATTAATAGCGGCAGAAGGTAAAGCAGCGGGAGCAAAATAATCCACGCTCACATTATCAGCAGAAACAGCAACTTTGGACGTAGACGTCAAAAAAGTTTTGCGGTATTTTCGTGTGTTGGCGGTGAGAGCGCGTAGTTCTAGTTTCAGTAGAAAGCTCATTTCACGCGCTAACACGTGTTTGATTGATTGTCGTTTCTTTTAAGTCGTGAGTTATAGCGTCGCAAACATGGAGCAAAATAAAGAGAAAATACGGCATATTTTACAGTACTACTATGATAAAGGCAAAAATGCATCTCACGCCGCCAATAAAATTTGTGCAGTTTATGGACCTGATACAGTTTCCATTTCCACCGCACAACGATGGTTTCAACGTTTTCGTTCTGGTGTAGAGGTGGTCGAAGATGTGCCACGCTCCGGAAGCCCTGTCGTCGAAAATTGCGATAAAATCACTGAATTGGTCGAAAGAGACCGGCATAGTAGCAGCCGTAGCATCGGTCAAGACCTGGGCATGAGTCATCAAAAAAAATTTTATGAACAATTGAAAATTCAATAAAAAAATACTTTATATATATATATTTGTACCACTAAAAGCGACTGTGGTGAGAATGGAGCGTCAAGGAATGCCATCGATACAGCGGGTGCGAGATAATCTACGCTCACATTACCAGCAGAAGCAGAAACAGCCACGTTGGATAGAGAAGCATTTGTACCATAGTGGCAGCTGTTAGAGTAGAGTTGCGAACAGATGAAGCGGTAAAGAAACCATTCGTTACTAATGCAGAGGATTTACCGTTGTCCGATAATTTGTTCTGAACATTGTAGACCTGTGAATTTAATTCATTCAGCTTTACGAACAAGGAATGATCAGCACTTGGTACAAATTTAGGTTTAAGCAAAAAATCTATATCAGCCTGTGATAAATTAACACTGGGCAGAGGAAAGAATTTGCTGCATTTGTAGTAGCCTTAGAACTTCCTGATTCCAATGCAACTTTTTGTTTTGAGATCGGATTGCATCTTCAACCCCAACTCCGGCCTTGAAATTTTTGGAAATTCGCCTAAAATCGTGACATTGTTTACCTAGCGCCTGAAATACGCATCTCATGACAAATGCATAGAACAAAAGTTATTTGTCACGTCATTTGCTACCGAAATGCCGTTCCCGAGATAAGAGCGAAAATGCGGCGCGGCACAGCGCAAGGAGAAATTGTTGCAGCTCTCAGCTAACCTGTATTGGGCACCCAGAACCCACCGCGTGGAGGTGGCTGCTCTTCGGGTTACCCCCAAGCCCAACCTAACCAAGCAACCATATGTCAGGCTTGTCAAATTTATTGATAAAATCAGATCTTGTACTAAACTTTGGCACTTGTTTCCTAGATTTCAGTGTAGAGCGTATAAAACGATCACGAGATTGGGGGCCAATAACTTTAGAAGATGCTTCTGTCACCAGTTTGACGGTTCTCTCGACTGCCACGGTGGGAGAGGGGAATTCACTAAATTTGCATACCTCTGCTAAGGAGAATGCTTTCTGGAAGAGCAAAGATAGCATTCTGTTGAATGGATGAATCGACAACCTTGCGCAGTTTAGAAGGTAAGTATCTCGACCTTTTAATTGCAGCATAGAGATGGCGCGATTGATTGAACTGTTGAATCTTATTGAGAACCACAAAGGTGAGTAAACTGTAAGTATGTACTTGACCAAAATCTTTATTTCCTTTGTTGGTTTGTCAGTAGAAATGTATAATCTCAGAATTCTATTTGCACAGGTGAGCCAGCGAGATTTGCACATGTTACCTGGATGCATCGACGCTAAATCTGAGAAACATTGAAAGGAAATAACAGCTTCTGATATTTTATAGAGATAAGCTTGGTCTGTGCTAAGTTGGGTCGGATTAATAACCTCAGAAGGTAATTGGCAGGATGGCAACTTCTCACAATTAGGGAGCAGAGAATGTATTTGGACTCTTTGAGACACCATCTATGTGTTCGAAAAGAGCACGAAATGGAAGTTCGTTGAAGTGTAGAAGACAAACAACCCACTGTAATGGAATACCTATTCTTTCTTCTAGTTTCCGAATGATTCCGTCTTTCCAACCTGTGTTCGTGTTGGTGGCATCAGCACCGACTCTTTGATAGTGTCGCGGTAGTACTTTTCACCTTCGCTGACTTGTGTAAGTGTGTTGTCTTTGCAGCCGTCAAAATACAGCCCATATACAGCGTCAATACTTTCGGTGTTTTGGAGCTTAATTCCAACACTTTTTTTGTCCGACTAATGTTGCATTTGTCAGTGACAAAGCTAGCCTGATCCTCTGTTATCAAACCTGCTTTTTTGGMATCYRGAAAAGCAGATGAAACAATCAAGGCCGCTGCTCTATCACTTACTCCAAATCTTCGGGCAGCTAAAGCAGTGTCTTCTAATACTAGTGTGTTTTGTTTGGTTTTAGAGGATGGAAGAGAAAATTAATCATCAGCATCATTTTGGGAAGAATCCATGTGCGACGCACCTACATTGTTGTCGTCTGTATGAGAGTCTGGCTGATCTGAATGGTCACGTGTTCTAGCTGATACTTTTCTGGTAAGTGTTGATGCTGAATGACGTTTTGAAAGCTTTTCTTTACGTTCATTTTTCTTTGTAATCTTTTTTGTTTCAGGTAGATCAACACTTCCAATCCGACCAATGCTTCTGGTTCTCTGCTCCAAGAGAAATGGTTGTTCATTGATAGGAACTTTCCTTTCCTCTGGACAAGTGCAATAAGAAAAATAAATGCATTTACAAGCAGCGATGTCAAATAATTTTCTGGCAGAAGAGACAAAGACGTCTCTTTTATAGCTTAAACCTATTGGGTTCTTTAAAAACATKTGTTTAAGAGTAAGAAATTTCTTATGGTATGTGGTGAGCATTTGTACAACTCTGGTGTGTGAAACTATCGGTATAGATGACTTTTTGAAAGTATTTTCAACCTTTTTTGCAACTATTTCTGTAACCTCTTTATTCCTAGGTTCATAGTTGTCGCCTCGCAGTCGCCCTATACGAAATCTTTCAAACTGGTAACACAAAAGAACATCTTGGTAAGTAAATAACTGGGACTCAGAGAGACTGTACGGATATCTGTCAAACACAGGACATTTCTGTCTAAATTTAAATTTAGATACAGACATTTTGAGTTCTGTGTTCTGTTAAGTTCCGTGTGAATATAAGTGATAGCACTCGGCGAAATCAACGACAAGAGTGAAGGAACTCGATGAAAAAATATTTATGTGGAGACCAGTCCGAACGTGTCGTATGGCGCAGGGAAATGAATGTAAGTGATAGAACTCGGCGATATCATCGACAAGAGTGAAGGAACGCGATGAAAAAATATTTGTGTGGAGACCTATCCGAACGTGTCCTTTGGCGTAGGTGAATGTATGTGAGTGATAGCACTCGGGGAATTCAACGTCAAGAAGTGTGGCCGCAAGCCAATTTTCACCTTGCGCTGTGGCGCGCCGCATTTTCGCTCGTATCTCGGGAACGGCATTTCGGTAGCAAATGACGTGACAAATAAATTATGTTTTATACATTTTGCCATGAGATGCGTATTTCAGGCGCTAGGTAGACAATTTTACGATTTTAGGCGAATTTCCGAAATTTCAAGGCCGGAGTTGGGGTTGAAGATGCAATCCGATCTCAAAACAAAAAGTTGCATTGGAATCAGGAAGTACTAAGGCAACTTTTCCGCACTATTAGAAATCCCGAATCGAAAAAAGTCCGGAATCGACCCACCTTAGTAGCTAATCTTAGACTGACCAATATCCACTCTTAGACCACAAACACACGGCATTAAAACAAAATAGAATTTGAATTACAAAAGAAAAATAAGCACGTCCCCTCACTATGACAAATGAACTGCGATGCACAAACTAAATTAAGAGCAACCGGCTCCGTAGAAAAATAGAAAGCGATACGTAGTCAACATGCGCCTCTTTTTGCATAAATACTGCATACGCGGACCCGAAATTATTAAAAACGCTATTTTGTTTATTGTCCAAATATCAGGGGAAGCACAAGAAGCTCGAGTATTTTAAATCAGTTTGTATAAAGATGCCAACGATATGTTATATATAGCCCATATTTAACATAAGTTTTACTTTTAGCGGCACCAAAACGAGTTTAGATCTGCGTTATCAAATAATAGATCTCATTTGTAATCATTAATATGTGCAATATCGACAAATTTTATTTTACGAGTCGAGTATATAGTTCGATTAATTAATATGATATACTTTTACTTACCCGTGTAATGCTAGCACGATGTCCAGTTAAAGAAAATTTTTCCGGAGGACGTGGAATCCATTCACCAGGGCTTCGTTTTGCTTTAGTAGGAGCGCCCTCAATAACCTCCTTCTCAGCTTCTGATAATTTCGCTTCCAACTCCATAACCTTTTTTTGCAACCGAATAACTGAAGTCCATTTTTTTTCTAAGAGTCCACTGACTTTCTTTTCATTTTCTGTAGAAACGTCGGCTTCTTTGCGGAATACATCCAAGGACTCAGAATATCCACTACTGCCTAAATAATCGGCAATCGCTTGGTTCCTATAATTCAATGTTTATTACAACAAGTACTATGAAAAGATAAAGTATATATCTTACAGCTCCTCGCGCTGCCTCTGCGACAAAACCATTTTCATGTTCTTCGTCAGAGCAGACGTTGACAGTATTCAATTTGTCCTATAAAAGAGAATATTTTAGGGAAGTTCCGCTGAAAATTTATGAAATGATTTTATTTAACTTGTGTGTTGTTTTTAAAATTACTTTAAACATGTCTTCTAAGAACGTGATAATCAAATTATTTATAAACAAATGGATTACATCCTTGGTTCCACTTATTAAAAGCGAAGGAATTATGCTTAAATAATATTTCTGCCAATTTATATTGCCGAAAATATCCAAAGATATACTGACGAACACCTTTAAAAATTAAAAATAATTGGAAGGAAGTAAGGAAGGGCTAAGTTACCGAATGTTTTATACTCTTGCAACTTGCAAGAGACAAAGCTAGGGAAATACTTTAAGGTGTAAAACTAATCTTATAGGGAAAATCAGCCGGAGGATATTAGTTATATATCGAACAGGCCAATTTTTCGCTCAAATTGATCTATTATGAGCACAAAAGTACACCATTATGAATAAAACACGCTCTCTTATTTTCGGTGGGATAACTCACATACAGTGGCTCCATCGCATAATCGGACAAGAGTTTTCTAACATAAATGTCCTCCAAACATACAAGATAAAAAATCAGAATGTATTGTTTTTTGCTTTGATTTACCCTTCATAATACTGTCTCTCTCATCATTAAAAAGACAACAGTTATCCTTTATGATAACTGTAAATTTGAGTAGCAAAACATAAATATCTGAATTTTTTTCACTCAACGAATAATCGGACAAATGAAAATAGCAATGCTAAATGTGCCGTTATTTTGTAAATGCGCACTTTACARTCACATTTTTTTGTCTTGCTTACTTATACATTTTATTTAGTCGCAGAAGAGTTTAGAATTTTGTGAAGTATTTTGAATATGGCTCCAAACGGAAAGCAAACTTCACTCGAAATAAGGCAACTAATAGTGAAATTGATTGGTGAAGGTAAAACCGTCCGAGAAATCGCTGAATTGGTAGGAAGAAGCAAATCCACGGTCCATGATGTGATCAAGAGGTTCCATCATGAGTTCAGATTGGCTAATAGAAGCAGAGAAGGTCAAGGCAAGATATTATCTGTGCGAGAAGAGCTTTCTATAGTAAAGGAAGTAGCAAAAGATCATTTCAAAACGGCAAAAGAACTTAAAATTTCTTTAAAAAATCGTTGAGGAACAGATGTCTGCCTAAATACTATTCGTAATACGTTACACAAATTCGATTTCCATGGTAGAGTTGCAAGAAAAAACCTTTCATTAGCCATCAAAATAAAAACAAAAGGCCGAAACATGCTAAGGAGTATTTATTAAAATCAAAAGACATTTGGAATCAATTAGTTCCACATTATTTCTTCCCAAAATACATTTATTTTGATAATTTTCCCTGTTTCAGGATTTATTCACTGATGAAAGCAAATTTAATTTGCATGGAGCAGATGGCAAAATGTTTGTGTATCGTAAACCAAATGCCGAATTTGCTCATAAAAATACAAAAGCCACTGTGAAGCACGGAGGGGGCTCTGTCATGGTTTGGGGCGAGCATTTGTGGGAGGAATTAACTAGAAGAGTGTATCAGAAAAAGTTTAACACCTTCGGTGAGCTAAAGGAGGCCTTATTACAGGCTTGGTATTCCCTAGAGCCGGAGGTTTGTCAAAACTTTGTAGAATCTGTTCCAGAGCGCTTACAGGCTGTTCTGGATAACAAGGGTTATGCAACTAAGTATTGACTCCTTTTTTTTTTATACATTAAGTGGCTCTATTTTGTTTTGTCCGATTATTCGTTGAGCATAAAAAATTGAATTGTTTTAGTTTTTTTATTTAAATTGACAGCTTATATTAAAAAAGTTACCTTTTCTTTATCATTTAAGCAGACGATAATATGAAGTGTAAATAAAAGCAAAAAACAACACATTCTGCTTTTTTATCTTTATGTTTGGAGGACATTTATATTAGAAAAACTCTTGTCCGATTATGCGATGGAGCCACTGTATATGCGGTACAAAGTCAACCCGAAGTTCGGAAATCTTTATATTAAGTATATGGGGGCTAAGGGAAATATTGGTCCGATTCAACTCATACAGACATACCATTATAATAGAAGGATTATCAATTAATTAAAGTTATATATATTTCACACTGACCGACATTTTCCATAAAAAGTTAACTATAGGCACTGATTCTAATTAAAAAATGGTTGTTGTCCGATTTTGTCCATTTTCACAATTGAGAGGGGTTATTCTCCGATTTCACTCATTTTCACACTGTCGTTAGAAGTTTTTGTTTAAGATTTATACTCAGCAAATTTGGTTGTTGTAGCTTGAGTGGTTTAGGAAATATGAAAATAGAGGGCGGCCACACGCCCACTTATTAACAATTTTGTGCACCTGCGATCTTCTGTTCTAAATTAAAGCTTTATATATATTACGACATTGACAAAGTTCAGCGAACTAAAAGACAGCGGCTACGCTGGCTAGGTCATGTTGTCCGAATGGACGAAAACACTCCAGCTTTGAAACGACGCTGTACCCGCCGGTGGAAGCAGAGGAAGGGGAATACCTCCACTCCGTTGGAAGGACCAAGTGGAAAAGAACCTGGCTACGCTTGGAGTATCGAATTGGCGCCACGTAACGAAAAGAAGAAACGACTGACGCGCTGTTGTTAACTCGGCTATAATCGCGTAAGCGGTGTCTACGGCAACTAAGAAGAAGAAGAAGTACACTATGATAGTCCGACCAATAATCACCAGGTGGTCTGGGCTCCGAAACCAATGCAAACGATGGTGGGACTATGGTAGGACTTAAACTAGCGAAGCTGCAAAGGCTCGCCTGGGTGTGTATGTCAGGAGCTATGCGCACCTGCCCGACAGTGGCACTTGAGGCCTTGCTGGAGCTCACCCCGCTACACCTAGTAATTACTCAAGTCGCAAAGCACACTCTGCTTCAAATGATAGCAGAAGGGACTGGCAAAGGTAAAGTAATCTCGTCCCAACGTGGAAGAGCTAAGTGGCGTCGTACTACTGACACTCAAAGCGACCTCGTCATACGAGATAAAAACACTATTGGTGCAGGAGTGTTTAGAACGGCTGAATAGTCTGGCAGAATGTAACCAAGGGCACCTTATTTGGGTGCAGGTCACAAAGGCATCGCCGGAAACGAACTGGCCGATGAGTTGCCCGCTCTGCAGCATCCACTAACATGGTAGGACCGGAACCTTTCATAGCGGTAGGTTCCCACACTATAAAGGAACAGCTCCGCAAGGATGAAGTGGTGGGTAGGGAGAGACATTGGCAACAACTTCCGAGCTTGCGCCACGCAAAGTTGCTAATGAATGGTTACAACTTCAAAAGGTTTAAATATATAATCAGTCTCCCAAGGGATAAAGTCCAGCTACTGGTCGCCTCCTACACTGGCCATTGCAAACTTAAGAAGCACTTATTCAACATGGACCTAGCTTCTTGTGCAAATTGCCGGTTCTGCGATTTGGAGTCTGAAACTCCAGAACACCTCTAATGGATTGCACAGCAGTCTGTAGATGCAGGACTAAGGCCCTTGGATCCATGTTTCCCAATAGGGATCACATCGCCATATTAAAACCTAGTAATTTACATTTATTGTAAAAGTAATGAATTTACTTCTGTCCACTTTTATTCAATAAAATAAAGAGCATATTAGATCAGTAAGTTCCTGTTACGTAATTCTGTCGGCAACCATAAAATTTCGAATTTGTAATTTTAAAGGTCACATTAAGAATATGATCCAAAAAAAATTGTTATTCCCACGGAAATAAAGTCATGCAACGAAGGGTTAAATCGGTACACCTCAGAAGGGCGTTTAAATTTTTATAGTGGACAAAGATATCGAATAAAGAATTTGTTTAAAATTTTGTATTTGTACAAAATCATTGGGGATATACCTCCTAGATATATAGGATGTAGGATTCAAAATCGTTAGGCAAGCGTTATAGCTAGACATTTTCACCAGTCCGTTTCAATGATTTTGGTAGATATTTTGGGTACCGATAGAACTGATATTTTTTTTTTTCAAAACGAGTATTTTGACCGAAATTAAAACCAAAAATTGTTTAGAGGACTGGCAAAATCGTGTATAACATCTGAAATATTTTGAACCTCAACCGTATTTGTCAACGAATTAGCTGTAAGCGTATAACGGGCAAATCAAACACATATAGAACTAGTGGTAGTTACTAATAATTGCATAAATACAAAAACACATTAGTAACATAAAATTAATATTTAGTAGGTAGAGATAATTGCTAAACGTAAAAGTGAAACCCTAGGTATATACGAACATATGTACATTAAAGCGGGCCGTGTGTTTGCGGGAAATGTACTACGGATAATACTAAAGAACTTTGCTTCAGACTATATTTTGTAAAATTACAAGCTCTTAGCTTGGACAACTGGAAAATAAAATAACTGAATAATCGATTGTATGGGAGATATGTGATGTAGTTGTCCGATCTGGCCTATTCCAACAAATGACCAATAGAATCTCAAATCAAATAGAACTTCTTATGGAAATTGTTCAGAAAAATCCGTCTAATATTTCCAGCAAACACGATTTTTTCGTTTTTTGGCTTTCTATAAATCAACTCGCATTAATGTAAATATACATACTGTGCCCAAAAAATTAGGTGACATTTGAATTTAAACTGCGCGCGTCGAAGGATTTGGAGAATTACTTTTTTTTTGGGTTCGTAGTACTGTCAGTCACATTAATGTCAAATTTCATGTCAAAATATTCATTAGTGTTTGAGATACGTGTCGTTTTGTGAGCTGCTAAAAGTGAGTTTTTCGTTTTTTGCGATGTCGAAATTTATTGAGCAAAGAATTTACATTAAATAATCATTTCGCCAAAAACTCAACCCATATCGTTCCGCAACCACCGTATTCACCTGATCTGGCGCCATGCGACTTCTGGCTGTTCACCAAGCTCAAAAGACCGCTCCGGGGACACCGTTTTTATACGATATTCAAGCCGCAGCGAAGACGGAACTGAAGGCCATCCCGGAAAGTGAGTACAACCAGTGTTTCGAAGATTGGAAAATCCATTGGCATAATGTACTACATCTAGTCAGGATTACTTTGAACGGGATGAAATTGATTTGGAAGAATAAATAAAGAATTTTCAAAATAAATACAATGTCATCTTATTTTTTGGACGTTAGCATTAGTAGAAAATACCCAAACTTATGAAAACTCATGCTTCAATGATTGAAATGATCGACAGCGTTCGGTTTGTATATCATCCCCTAAACACTGATTTAGTCGGGAACTTCTTTTCTATTTCAAATACATATGTTTGTATGTACATGTATGTATGTATATATATATGTTATACGTATAATGGAAAATCCATCAAGTACATACATACAAGAAATGTATGTATATATGTATGTACGTACTCGATGGAATTTCCATTGTTTACGCATCGAAACTTTGTAATATGCGCGGTTTCAAAGCTGAAAAATTTTTTGACACACATGGTTCAAATCAGTCCAGCAGAAAATTGTTGTTGTTTGCTGTAGATTTACCAAAAGATTTACTCGTAGAAACAAACAAACAATCTTCGCAACGCTAGGAACTGACATCATACGATTGGAACCGAAGCCAGCCATACCGTTTACTCGATCGTGATTGCCGAAGAACAATTGTTCGTGTTGCATCAGATCAGTTGACACTTGCGGCTACTCGAATTGATTAACAATGTCAAAATTGATTTGATTGTGTTTTTGGCACGACTGTTTCTTCTGAATTTATCATACTCGTTGAAGCTCTCTGGTATGTATCCAAAAAGTGATAATGTCTATTAGAAAATGTTGTTTATAATTAAGATAAAATTAATTGGTATTTAATTAAATAGAAAAATTATTGATCTGCTGCGTTTGCTCTTCTTCGCCAACTGTGTTCACGAACTGTATTCGCCAACTCTCGCTACTCCTTGAGATGTGAAGTTGGTTGCTGCTTGCCAACATCACGCAGGGTGTTGCCAACATTACATGCGTACTATATCTTGACATAAATTCTGAACAAAGTGGGGCAAATTCACAGAAAATATATATATTCTCGCAACATGATGCTGCAGAGTATAATTGTTTTATTAGTTGTTTTAAAACTAATAGATATGTTATCTAGTTTTGAAAGTATTATTGTTGGTCCGTCTGGTCACACAAACGATATCTCTACTAAAAATTCAAATAAATTGTCAAAATGTTATTTCTTGGGATTAGGACAAAATATACTACATATAATAGAAAGCGAATAATTTGAATAATGGTTGTAAAATTCCAAAAGTGGTTAAAAACTACTACTAGTGCGAAAACTCACTAAATAAATACGTCAGAAGCATTAAATTTTACAACTATGATGAAAGATTTGATCCATCGGAGCATGTGCACGGGACCAGATACCGAATATTTGTGGTATAGTATCGAAATTCGTATAACAGCATGTACTTCTGCCAAAAATGGATAAAATTAAGACAATACATACCTTAATATAGATCTTTTCGGCCATTCGATTGTGACTAATTACTCTATCTGACACATAAGACATATGATTTGATAATGATTTTCGTTAGTCTATTGATCGAAATATTAGGCATAAAGTCTAATATTTCGGTCAATAGACTAACGAAATATTTCGGTCAATGTGTGAACTAATTATTCCAAAAATTTGCGTGTGTTCGGGAGTATAAGTTAACACCGGTAAACACGTATCCGGTCAACACTCCACTCCCACCGATATTGCTGACGGTGCGCCGGCAGGTTTGAGTGTGGAAATAGCATAACAA
>NW_017537018.1:193770-195303 GCF_001853355.1 Bactrocera latifrons
ATGAAAACTATAAAACAATGCGTCAACCCAAATGTTGTGAACGGCTTGCAGTGTGAATTGCCCATATTGGCAAGGATTCAAGATGAGCTGGTCACGGCATACCCGGCCGCCAAATTTCGTCATACCACCAAACAGGTAATAAAATCGAACATAACCGAGCTCATCGGTCACTCCGCGAAAACCAGGAACAAGTCCTTGAAAGTTATTATTTCCCCGAAATACGGCAAATTTTGAGGGAAATAATTTCTAATTGCAAGATATGCCACGAGGCCAAATACCAACGGCATCCCCCAAACCCAGAAATAGGATCGACTCCTTTACCTGAATATCCGGGAGAAATCCTTCATGTTGACATTTATTCCACCGATAAGACACATTTCCTAACATCATTAGACAAGTTCTCAAAGTTTGCAATATTATTATTTCCAATCAAATCTACTTTGGCGTCGAAATCTACAACAACCCACCCGCCCATAGTACGACGAACGGTCAGGTAGAAAGATTCCACAGTACYCTCACGGAAATCGCCCGCTGTCAGAAGCTTGAGACTGGTATCGCTAACACAATTGAGCTAATTCTGCTGGCCACAGCTAAGTACAACCGCACAATTCATTCAGTAACGAACAAAAAACCAATAGACGTAATACATTCAACACCGGACGAATTAATAAGGGAAATAAAAACTAGACTTACACGTATTCAGCAGAAAGATTTACAARAACATAATGAAAATAGACAAACACGACAGTATAATCCAGGGGATAAAGTTTATGTGAAKACTAATAAAAGAATAGGAAACAAATTTTMAAAACTTTACACCGAAAAAGTAATCCAAAAGGATCTTGGGACATTTGTTATAATTGATGAACGAAAAATGCACAAAAATAATTTAAGACACTGACCGCTCTCCCTTCTGTCGCCCTTAGGATCATTCTGCTTTCGTTAAGCTGTCGAGCTAACGCGGGAATACTCGACTATACCAACTCTTATTACATTCCAATTACATCCGGAGCTGTAGCTGTTTATGAGCAGCATGACTTTCTACTTCATAGAACTAATTTATCAACATTCGAAGCAATAGCTGAGGAGACAAACGAACAACAAATAGCGATAAATTCAGCTACACAAAAGAAAATAAACGAATTGACAGTGACAGTAAACAAATTACTACAAAATGCAAAAAACACTCAAATAGATACGGGATATCTCTTTTCTCTAGCCTCCGCCAGAAATAGAGCAGTTATAATGGAATTGGAAACCATTTTAACGTCAGTCACTCTGGGCAGGTTAAATATCGTCAACCCTATTCTGCTAAATGGTATGGAGATCAATGAGTTGTTAGCTRCTGAACACTCTGCAAATATTAGCATAAGTGATTTATTGTCCATTTCTAAAATTAAGATATTTCAAGATACGAATTGCATTTACTTTGTTATCAAATTCCCAAAAGTAGACAGATTTTGTAATAATGTAAAGTTGCTGCCAGTGATCCATGACGGAAAAATTATCTCTCTAGAAACAGACGTTATTGCT
>NW_017537018.1:196148-215631 GCF_001853355.1 Bactrocera latifrons
TTGCAAGTCACACGGCAAAACATGTGCAGCAACTGGCAGGCAAAACAAAGAGTCAGGTATTTAGGCGTAGTCGTCGCAATATTTTAGTTAGCAAATTCAGATTYARTTSTAATAACTCGACCGATACAAACGGCTGCTCTTGTGCAAACAAGAGAAATAAAGAATATTAAAACCCAACTAAGTGTTTTAATAATTTATACCATACAAGAATATTGTCAAACGTGAATGCCATCTTCCCCTATCTTCGATATGCGAAATCCATTAATTTATACGTGACAACATGTTCTGGAGTACTGTGAAACGTTAATGATATCAGTTCAGATCTTCCTCTATCCCAAATATAAGTAATATAGTGACTTCCATTAATTTTGACTATAAATTTGTCTGGTAAGCGTTTATGTCGATCAATATGTGTGCCATTTTAATGAAATTGGGAGAACACTTTTTTAATGTGGTTTAGCGCTGTATATAAATGAAATTGGTCTAGCATAGGTCTCATATCCCCAATATACTAATTTCCCATCCTCAGGTTCATTGGTTCCTTATATATCCGCTGTAATAAACTTTTCCTCTTTTGTTGAGTTTACATATACATACATATCTCAAAGGAGTTAATTTAGCTTGCTTTTTTTATCCTGCTCTCGGACAAGGTAAATGTACTAATGAAACAAAGTCAAATGGTCATAGAGAATATAAGTAATTGAGATACCAAACTCCACTGTAATCCATCCGGTTTCTTTCAATAATGGATGTTGAATTCTTACGCAAAACTTTTTAATATTACTATTTGAAAAGAATTGGAACACCCAAAAATATTTTCTTATTTTTGTGAGAGTATAAAAAGTTCGGTTACACTCGAATTTAGCCCTTTATCACTTGTTTATTACGGATATAATTTGTATACTCAAATGTGTGTATTAAATTTGAATATCAGTTTTGTGTTGATTTCGCTTATTAACAATCGAGTGGAAAGCAAAAGAAAGAACAGAAATCAAATTGTTCGTCCTTTCAAACGCCTAACTTTTAATAAATATTTTGATATTATTTTTCTAATTCCATTTAGAATCCATAACTCAAAAATAAATTGCTTCCAAACTATAAATAATGAATTCCATAAATAATGAATGCCATAAGGCGTCGTGGCAAAGAAACCCGTGTTATGGATGACCTATGCCAGTTAACGGACTTTGGTAAATCATAGAAGAAATACTTTGTAACTCAGATATAACTTCGAGTGTATGTACATAACTTGTGGAAACGTAAATCTTACCATACAAAATTTTCAAGTGTTGTGCTATTCGACAACACTTTATAGCGGTACTTTTCGTTATTTATCAATAATATTAAGAATTAGAAACAAAATCCTTTCAGCTATTAAGAAAGTATAGTGTTAAGCTTGCTCGTATATCGAAAAGATTTGAGTTCGTACAGATTAGTAAGATATTACAGTTTATTGTGGGGGGAATGAAAGTTAACCAAGTTATAACTTTTATGTCTTAGAAGATGCTGAACCATATTTTGTCAACAATCCGAAGAAAATATTTTGTTAGCTGCAATCTCCTGCAAAGAAGAAATAGACAAGGGATAAGATATCTTTTGGAAGAAGCAAAGCAAAATAATCAATAAGCCAACGAACTCAAAACATAAGTGGTAAGATGAAAGCTAAAAGGTTATTGTGGTAAACTGCGAACAAATTTTACCAAACAGACCATTAGAAAATTAAGAGACCATATGAAAGTACTCTCTTAGAATGAAGCAATTAAGTTACATCAATAGCTGTTGTCCAACTGCGCCATTAGCAAAGATAACTGGACTGTTTCACAAAATGTATAGAGACGGCCCCTTCTTACACACGTAACAGTTGGCTACTCGAATTACTCGCTTAACTTACTTAATATGCCTTTAAATGGTCTCATTTTAGTGCAAATGTACGCAGTTCTGCTCCAATATTTTTATTTTTCATAAATCTCCCCAAAGTTTTATAAATATCCCGAACTAAAAATTTCAACTATAACTTAGGGCATACACACAGAGCCTGAATGGAAATTACCGATTTTTTTTTTATTAAATAATCCGTTACTGGGTATTTAACTTTAGCAATTATCCAAATAATACGAAAATGGCAATAAGCGAAAATTCTAAGTGAAGAGTAATTGAAACTATTTTGGGACGATAATTAATTTTTTTTAATCATTTATCAACGAGCGCGCTTCATCACAGAAAATTATTATCGGGTTTTAACACAGCCACTGACGGTTGCAAATATCAGAATTGAGCGTTTTAAATGAGGAAAACAATAATAAAAACAAATATGCATATACTTTACAGATATTTAGCTATATCCTGCAGTTCATTTTCACATAAAAATAAAGTAGTTTAACTTTGCAAATCGAACATAACTGTTCCAAAAAATTAAAAATTTGATGTGACAATTAGTGCTCTTTGTGTTTGCGACGACAACAGTTTGAAAATTCAGTAAAGATAGGTCACCGAAAATTTTTCTTAAACGAGCCGTCTATCTACCTCTGTCAAGGAGGTCATCCCGTGAAACGATGTCAAAAAATCGATTTTGCATAAATTTGTATAATGTCATAGTTAATTATTTGAAAAGTTACAGGAGTGAGAAAGCGACGCTGAATTTTCTAACATGTTTTTCTCGAAACTACATTTTTTGAACTGGCGTCCACGTTCCATCGATTGCTTTCAATTTAATTATATTAATCACACATCATAGTAAACATCGAAGCTCTGTGTTGTTTCATTTCACTATAAAAATAGCGAAAGAATCTTAAAAGCCGGCCATCATTGACATTCATGACAATAACATCGAAAAATTGAAAAAACAAATATTGCTGGAAAACCGTTGTGCTGGCTGCAGAGAAATTACAGAGGATTGTCATAATCACTTATGGATCAACTCAACGCATATGGTAAATAATAACTGAGGACCCTTTCATCAATGGCAAATGGCATTACTGATGAACTGACGTAGATTTAGGATTACGACGTTGAAACTGTACAAGTTCTAACGAATGGCTCGCTGAAAGCACAGAAGTCTATGCCAACCGAAGGTTATAACAAGTGTATGCGAAATTTTTAGTAAGCATTGGCATGTTATAGACCTGTGTATTTTGAGGGCGATAATAAGGACTTGTATTCAAATATTGGAAAATTTAGTCAATTCGGTTCATATTTAATCAGATGGTAAGATTCTTTGGGTGATTTCAATAATCTTACATGCTTGCCAAAAATTCAACCTCCAATTATACTAGATCTTTGCAAAAAATGTGGATTTAACTTTGTTATTTTATTATTTTGCATTTCCAATTCAGTCCCTATACAATGTCGGCTCATAAACATCTATTATACCCGTGACAGACATGTAGTAACAATACCATATGCGTGTTACCAAATACTAGCAAAATACCATATGAGCAATGGAGTATTTTGCTGGTAACAATACTATGATGGTTCAATGTGTTATTTGTATAAACACAGGAAAAAAAAAACTTTGCTAAAAGCTGTTACACAAAACCTCTTCGAAATATTCTTTTAAAAGTTTAAAAAATTAATTAATGAAATGGAAAACAAAACATTTTTCACAATTTTTCTTCCGGAAAAGGAAATGACTCATTTAATGTGAGGATTTTAGAGAGACTTAAACCAAATCGCTTTTTTGCGATGAAAATATATTAACGTTACAGTATTTGAAATAATTGTGCTTATTTTCATAACTACTTATCGTCACCTACTGTGTAAAATAACGTATCATCAAAAATTCGAAATTGAGTATCTTTTTGATTACGATTCACTACTTCAAATTATATTCATAATATTACATTTGTTTAACATTTTCAGGTTCTCCGCTAAAATATAAACCAGTTTTAACCAATATTAATTTTTTTTAACTCTTGTTCCATTTTAATCCATGTTTCATTCACGCCACTGTAAATTTTAGAAAATTTTGTTACGTTATTTTGATTTTAGGTGACGATATACATTACCTCTCCAAGAATGAGTTCTTAATTGTAACGGGAAAGGCCTAATACATACAATTTTCTATTTTTTATTATCACATAGAAAACTTTATATCTCGCTTCCAACTACTTGAAAAAATATCTTGTTTAGATTTTGTAGGAAATTGAATGCTCTACAAAAAAGGTCTATACGGTTTTTTCGTAAACCTAACCGTTTAAAAGATATTAACAGTTAAAGTTTGATTATTTTTGGGAACATTTTTTATTTCTTATGAATTTTATAACTCAATGAAATAAAATCATTATAAATGATGAAACTCATAGTTTTGTAGGAAATTTACTGCTCTATAAAAATGGTCTCATATGATTTTTCTATTAAGTTAAGCGTTTACGAGATAT
This sequence comes from Bactrocera latifrons, assembly GCF_001853355.1. Classification (NCBI taxonomy): domain Eukaryota; kingdom Metazoa; phylum Arthropoda; class Insecta; order Diptera; family Tephritidae; genus Bactrocera; species Bactrocera latifrons. The sequence goes on from NW_017537018.1 coordinate 200,525, forward strand.
TCATCGTCAAACATCAATGCATATTAGGGTGAATCAAAAAAAAATTTTTTTTTTCGTTTGGTACTCTGAAAAATAGGTTCCTAGGCCCCTCTCAGAAAGCCTCTTCAAAAACCTATGAGTTTCATCATTCATAATAATTTAGCTACATGATTTATAAAATTCATAAGAAATAAAAGCTTTTCCCAAAAATAATCAAACTTTAACTGTTAATATCTTTTAAACGGTTTAAAAGCAAGTATTTGAGTTTATTAAAATGCCATGTGTCTCATCAACGTAGTAAAGATCATGATACTTTTACTATGGTACTACATGTCTGTCACGGATATTAAACGACCTTTCAACACAGAGCAAATTTGGAAAACTCCTTCAGCGAGAAATCCTAACTTCTTCATGCCTTTATATGGGATAGCATTTGGTAGTGTATGTGCTGTTATCTTATCGATAACACTTATAATTACAAGTTTACTTACTCAATAATACGTCACAAAGCTAGTTTAAAATAGTCATTAAACGTATTTAAATTTTTTACAATGCTTTCCGCAAATAATCACTTTTCGATATAAAATTTGAAATTTTCAACATTAAAAAAAAATATGATGATTTTTCAACCACTGTAAGGTTATCCAATATGTTTGACAGGTCATGCCAACCAAACAGAAAAAAATTAAAGCTCGTTCACAACAAATATTCCCTACAAACACATTTGTATATTATCGCTCACTTCATACCGATACACCGGTACACCGGTATTCCAATAATGACACGTAAATTCATTTACAGACTATTTACTACTTTTTATCTTCAAGATAGTATTAGAAGTTTTCAAGAGGATTCTTGTTAGGACTGTGAATGTAGCACTGGCTGTATGTTTAGTATCACTGTCATGTTGAAACGAAAACATGTTTCCTTCAATACGCGTTTTTTCCGCAATGGAACTCAAATTCTTAAATTCAATTATATCATCTATAAACATAAGGTTTCCGACCCACTGAGCAAACATGCGAATTTGGGTGCGGAGTATTAAATTTATAGCTCTGTCATTGGTTCCAATAAAACCAAAAATCGATCATCCGACCAAAAAAATTGTATTTACTGACTATTATAAAAACAAAAAAGTCTACCTTTTTTTTTTATGCAAATAAACTTCGTTTTTATTTACAGTTTAACTAATTAATATAGACGAAGCCTTGAAATTTGCAGTTGTTCGTATTGCTACTAATGAAAATAATATTATGTATTTATATTGTGAACTTTCCATCTATTAAACAAGATAATTTAAGCTTTAAATTATACGAGCAGTAAAAACAGGAGAACAAATTAAGATTCGCAAAAACGAAATATTTGAAATTAATCTTATAAGAATTTAGTTATTTTTTGTTCTTACACTAACATTATAAAAGGAAGCAAAACCTCAAGTATTCCAAATTTATTGAACAGCCATACTGACAACTGCAGTGAAATAAACCAACAACACTTCCCCACAGTAGAGGAAATATAACCCGGAGTATTATTTTTAAACCAGTACGAAGGTGGCATACGCATTAACGGTGAATCAATACCCCTGAAGAACACTTTTGTAATACGGTACCACAATGCTACTAAATAACCAGGTAAATAACATACTATTTGTCACAAAGAAGTTAATCAGCGACCAATTTCGGTAATTTCCAGCAAGCTTTGAATTTATGAAACATATTTATATCATTGGAAATGTTAAAACAGTTACGCACGAATAGCAGCTGTTACATCGAACCACTGAACAGGCAAAAAAAAATATAAAATTTTGCATGGGTGAATTTTTTAAAAACATATCGCAATCGTAGAAATCAAAGTCAAATACCAACTCCGCTACATAAAAAAGTGTTCTTAATCACTCACCATAGGAATGGAAGATTTGTTGTAGCTAATTCACCCATCGCTGATGTTCGAATTGAAAAAATAAGAACAACAAAAAATTAGAATTACCATTCAGTTGCGGTACACTCTCAAAACATTTTATGCTGACAACACATCCTCCAACGCTAAATTGTAGTTTAACACATTTCAGCTGTAGAGATTTCAAGTTTAGGCGGTTGGCAGGTGATCTCGAAGTAAAGATAATTTTGTTATGTTATGACGAACCAATAAAATAAATCCGAAAGGAATAACGCAAAACTAATATATAGTATATAAGTTATAACTATTGTATATACATGCGGGTTGCCAAGAGATGGCGTTCCCAAGTCATTCATTTGAAACGTAAGTAATTTTTTCACTCAAATGGGATGATTTTCTTCACGACTTTAATATGAATAATTCCGTAACCAAAAGTCTTCATATTTTAATGGAAGTTTGTGGTGAATATACTCTAACTGAATGAGAGTGCCAAAAATGGTTTTCACGATTTAAAAGTAGTGATTTTGGCTTAGAAGACGAAAAACGTTCTGGCCGACCAAACAGTTTCAATATGAGGAACTAGAAATATTATTTGATGAATTTTTTTTTCCAAAAATAAGGAAAATATGCAGAGTCTTTGGGAGTCACTCAAGCAACCAATTTAAAACGTTAAAAAGCCGGATATATTAAAAAGTTAGGAAATTGAATTTTAACCAAGAGATGTTGAATACTACAAAAGAAGTTGTTTTTGCATCGGATTGTAACTAGTGATGAAAAATGGATCCATTATGGGGTGAAACTATCAATGTCGGACGCTAGTAACAAAAACGATTGCCACAAAAACCCAGTGACTTTGTGCCTAACACGATGCAATAATTTTCGGTTCCGGTCGACGCATACACTAATTGTTGGTCGCAACGACGTCACATGAAATCCGAAAATTAACAACATAGGAAAGTATTGGGCAATTCTTTAAATAATAATATTGTATTTGTTTTTTTTTTTTACATAAGCGGACAAATTTTGAAGAAAAACCATACGAATATAGTCATAAACCCAATAGTTTATACATGTGTATAGATAATAACCTTGTAGGATTTTATGAAACGAAAGGAAGAAAAGTAAAGTAAAGGGGGCGGCCCACCTCTACAGAACGATAAAGGATGATGAAATTATACAAAGAAAAAGTTATTAGGCAAATATCTAATATCGTGAAATGGCAAAACTTTAACTCGTTTTAACTAAATGTTGGTACGAACGTACAGAAAAATCCATTTAAAACTTCTAATGACTTGAAAAGGGAACTAAATGATCCAATTGCAAGTTGTACAGCATATGACCAACTTCAAAAAGTGAATTCAATATACCGCAACCCAGTACACGCTTGGTTCACCAAAATTGGAGAAACGTGTTTTGGTGGGATGAAACAAAAATAAACTTATTTGGATCTTTGCAAAACGTTATGTTAGTCGTCATTAAAGACCCTAAATACACAAATAAGGCAGTTAAGCATGACTGTGGTTGCTTCTCATCATCGGGTTAAGGAGAGAAAGTGAGCAATGTGGACTATTTAAGCATTTTCAAAATGTTGGTCCGGAAAAGTAGGACTTGTAATTGGATGATTTAGTTCCATTTTGAAGTTGTTAGAAGCTTTAAAGAAGCTTTGAGTTACAGTTGTACAACTCCTTCCTCTAGTTCAGGTGTTTTTCATGTGATGAAGGGCAATAAATATCATGTTTTTATAGCAGTCCAGGTTATTAAGTAGTTAACTTCATACTTTCTTCTTCCGTCAAAGTCTCAATGTCTCCGAAAGTTAAGAAGAAGAAGCAGAGGACAAAAATTAACACCCTTCGATTTTTCCATACAATTCTCTATAGTAATATAAATATCCCAAATAGGACTTAAAAAGATATGACGTTTTACTTTTTAAATATGATAACAGTCAAATCATTTCATAAACATAAGCATATGTTCAAAATTCAAAGAAGAATATTAATAATTATAATTAAAATTTCGACTAAAATGCAAAATGCAAAACTAATTTTTTTGGTTTGAAATTTGGAAAAATACAATTTCTAATATAAACCTCAAGGACAAACAATTGAATAATAAGTTCTCGCCATTATTGGTAAATAACAATAATCATGTTTGTGGAAGTCATAAGCTTATAGCTAAATCGATTACAAATACAACGCATTTAGCTTATTTCATATTTTATTCAAATTTATAAGTCAACTGTAATTAAATTTTATTTTAAAATAACACGATATAATAGCAAAAAAAAATGTAAATTCTCATTTTTTCGTGCATCTGACTACCCCTAACCCCTTAAGGGGATATACCAGTGTAGCCCACAAAAAATTAGGCGATTTTCGTGAATTTTTTTAAAAGAAAGAACTCGATCGAATGTTTCGAAGTCCTTTGGACATAATAAGATAAATTTTCAGCTACAGTTTTTTTTAATACAAGAATATTCAAAAATAACGGGGTTAAGTGCTGTCTTCGGAGGTGCAAAAAAAAAGTTTGCCAACTGATGACATGGTTCCGGCCGAATGAGTAGCTGAAACAAAAAAATTCAAAAAAATATCAAAATGGCGTAGTTTTGAAAAAAATTTCGTTTTTTAAGCAAACAATTTTCGTTCTTTAATATCAAATTGACAATTTTCAACCAATCAAAAAGATCGTAGGTCGTTGTATAGTAAATACATTCAAAAATACTCAGTTTTAATTTGAAGTACATCAGTCCATTTCTCGTGATGAGTTATGATGTCAGCAATTTTGAAAAATGTCGTTTCGAGAAAAGCCTAAAGTTTCAACTGCCTTCGAAATACCTGTGAGCGGTCGCTCTTAAGAACGTTGTCATTCAAAAACTATTCAAGATACGACCTTGCCGATTTCACAGAATATTTTTGAAATTACCGAAAAAGCAAAAAATCGATTTTTTGAAAGTATCACACTGGTATATCCGCTAACGTAATATTCAAACAAAATATGCCTAATAATAATGATTACTGAATAGCATATTTTAACACTATTTAATATATACCATACTTTAAAGTTAATAGAAACAAGTAAGGAAGAGCTAAGTCATGTGCAACCGAACATTTTTAATACTTACTGTACTTGCAAGAATCAAAACTAGGTAAATACTCTACGGTTTGAAACGTCAACCAGACGATCTGAATCCAAGAAATTTTATATAACATATACTATATATTTTTGTCAATACTACATAACTATTAATATATTAGGTTGTCAAAAAAGTCGGTATTTTCGCTAGTTGGCGCTGAGAGCGCGTAGTTCTAGTTTTATTCGTCGCATCGGGTCATCCTATACCTTTTTGGAAAGCTCATTTCATGCGCTAACACGTGTTTGATTGATTGTCGTTTCTTTTAAGTCGTTCGTGAGTTATAGCAATATATATTATAGCTATATATATATATATAGCAAAATAAAGAGAAAATACGGCATAATTTACAGTACTACTACGATAAAGGTTGCATTTTTGCCTTTCAAGCCGCCAATAAAATTTGTGCAGTTTATACACCCGATACAGTTTCCATTTCCACCGCACAACGATGGTTTCAACTTTTTTCGTTCTGGTGTAGAGTCATCAAAAAAATTTTTATGAACAATTGAAAATTCAATAAAAATACCGCAAGACTTTTTTGACAACCTAATATTATTACACATACTAATAAAATAATAAATATATATATACATAGTATATATTTATATATAGATAACTCTATATCTATTTCGCTTAGTTTCAGATAACACATCCATATTTTAAGAAACCTATAACGTGCTATAAGAGGTCAAAGTTGGGCCTTCGAAAAAAATATAATTTAATCTAACAATTATTCTCATGGAACACAATTCCTATACTAGCTGTGGCAATAGTCAATAGTTTTGTTCGATAATATGTTTCCATCTAGCCGGCAACTTCATAATACCCCCCTCGTAGAAGCCCCCCTCCTTATTTGCGAATACAGCCACTTTTCACAAGCCTCTTTTGAGTTCAACTTTACAAAAAAAACAAGCGCGTTCGCCATAGACAGGAACAGGTGGTAATCACTTGGCGCTATATCCGGGCTACATGGTCAATGCGATAAAACCTCCCATCCGAGCTTCCGTAGCTTCTGGCGTTGTCCTGATGTAACACTACACCTTTCATGTTGGCCAATTCTGGACGCTTCTGGTAGATCGCCTGCTTCAAGCGGTCCAGTTATAGTAGATGGTAGAATTAAGTGTCTGGCCATATGGGGGCAGCTCATAGTGGATGATTCCCTTCCAATCTCACCAAACACACAGCAAAACCTTCCTGGTCGTCAGTCCCGGCTTGCCCACTGTTATTGATATTGTCGTATGTGATCCATTTTTTGTCGCCAGTCACCTTACGCTTCAAAAATGGGTCGAGTTCGTTCCGTTTCAGCAGCATATCGCAGGCGTTGATTCGGTTTTTTGGCGTCAAATCATGCGGCACCCAAACATTAAGCTTCTTTGTATATCCAACCTTCTGCAGATGGTTTAAAATGGTTTGGTGACTAACTCCTATCTTCTGGGCGATGTCACGAGATGTCACATGCCGGTCTAACCCAATATTTTCCATGATTTGATGTATTCGTCGTCAAAGGTCTTCCGTCGTCTGGGCTATCCATGGTGTCGTTTTCCTCCTCTGAATCGTCTAAATCATTCCTCCGCAGTTCCCCCAAAACATCATTAATCTCACGGAAAGTTTCTCTAGCGAATTCAACTTCATGTTTACACGTTTATAACTGTTGAATGGAATATCCAAACTAAATATGCATATCGTATTTTTCTAGATTATGTCAAGACCTTTCAAAGATGAATGGTATTGCCAGATAAGACTGTTGGAAGACGTTTAAATGAGGCACAGCTTTTTAGCTGTCCGAGACGAAAAAAATCAGTTCTGTCAAAGCGGCACGTCCAAAAGGGCTAAGTTTCGCGAAAACACATAGGGATAAATACCTTATTTTTGTGAAAAATGTACTATGAACGGATGAAATGAAAATTAAAAGAGTAGTTCTGATAGGAAAAGTAATGTTCATCGTCCCGAAGGTCAATCGTTGTATCTAAGGTACACAAAACAAAAAGAAATAAAAATAAAATATGATGATATGGGGAACCTTTTCCTGGCATGATGTGGGCCCAATTTTTCCCATTTAGGGGAAAATGAATCAATATTTGGACATACACCTATGGGCACATAAATGGCACAAAGTTTCCAAAGTTTGCCCAAATACTCCGTTATGTTTTGCTTTTTGTTTTCCGTTATGAATTGTACGTAGTCAATGCTGATTTTGAGTGGACAGATAAATAGCACAGATTACTTCGCAGAAGTAGTACTCGTGCAAATTTTAATTTAAGAACATCATTTTTTGTGTTGTTGAAAAATTAATAATTAAAAGTATTTCAGTGAAAGATATAATATAAAATGGGATCCGAAAATAACTACAATAGAAGAAAGGAGAATAATTTGGAAGAAGTATAAAGCGCAAAAAGTGGCCGACATTGCTAAACTAATGGAAATTTCTCGTAAAAATCGTAAAATCTCTTTAAAAATAATCTAATAGTATGTCCTCAAAGTTTTAGATGAGAATTTTAAATATTTTCGAAGCTAGAAGGAAAATAAGGACTGTACCGAAAAGAAACTGCACACTTTCAATTCAATATTTCTCATGAAGTAGCCGTTTGATCACATTGAGGTAAGTACCGTTAGAAAGCGTGGTCAGTTCTGCTTCTATTATTTTTTCTTTATCCGTAATTTGTAATATCATTTTCGCGATGGGTCGAATCAAAGAGCATAATAAAGTTCAATGAAACCTGTTCTCTTAAAGATTTATCAAAAAGTGGGCGAAAAAAAGGCCCTAGGGATTGAAAGAGTGACGCAAACAAATAACTTAAAAACGTATAAAAAAACAAAAGATTCCCAAAAAAAGTCAACGACAAATAAAAATAGGGAAAACAAGGCTACGAAATTTGTACGAACGTTTGTTAAAAGATTCTGTTGAGTGTGTTATAATGCACGATGAAACATACGTAAAAATGGACTCAAGAACATTAATAGGTTCGCAATTCTATACAAAACCAAACGATGGTACTGTCGGCCAATCAGTGTCAACAATTGAAATTTGGTGAGAAAATACTCATCTGGCAGGCTACATGCTCTTGCGGCCTTAAGACCACTCCATTTTACAAAAAGGGTACTATATCGGCCGACAATTATAAGGAGTGTCTAAACCGTCGTCTAATACCATTTTGTAAGAAACACATCGTGTCAACAATATTTTGGCCCGATTTAGCCACAGTGCACTACGCTCATTCTACATTGGCTTTGTTGAAGGATAACAATGTCAATTTTGTTAAAAAAGAGAATCCTCCTAACGCTCCAGAATTTCGCCCAATAGAGAAATATTGGGCAATTGTCAAACGGAACTTGAAGAAGAATCATCGAGTTGCCGAAAACGTCAATGAATTAAAAAAAAAAAACTGACTTAAAGCAAGTCGAGCCGTAACAAAAGAAGGTGTGCAGAATTTAATGAAGGGAATTAAACGGTAAATTCGGCATAAATTAAGAGAATATTTTTTTTACTAGTTTTAATTAAAAGTCGATAAAAACTCCTCTATTTGTTATTAAAAAAAATTACAAGCAAAAATGAATAAAATCCGTTACGTTGGAAATACAAAGAAATATTGATCACTTATGTATTTCAGAATTCCTAACACAGGTCCTAGTTGCGGTGCATGTCAGAGACGAGGAGGGTAAGGACTTCGTTTTGGCAACGGCCTATCTGCCAGGAGACACACCAACAGCGCCCCCTGAGGCTGTGCAGGACCTGGTAGACTACTGCAGGAGGAACAAACTGCCACTGGTCCTGGGGTGCGATGCGAATGCGCACCACACTGAATGGGGGAGTACAGACTGCAATGCACGAGGTGAGTCTCTCCTAGAATTTATCATTAGTAATAATTTAAGTATTGAGAATGTTGAGTGAGAACCCACATTCGTCACGATCAACAGGAGGGAAGTGCTGGACATCACCCTGAGCAACGAGCTCATGTCAGGGGTGGTCTCGCAGTGGAGGGTATCTTCAGAACACTCACTGTCAGACCACAGGATCTTGAGATTCGAGCGAGGGGTACATTACGCAGGTGGATAGAGGCTGTACTGCGCACCAGAATAGCTGAAACCACATTAGGAGGCACCAGTATCCGTCTCGGTACTACATGGGGCTGCCCAGAGGAAGGCGTGCTATTCCCCTGTTGTGGAGCCTAGTCGTGAACAAACTACTTGTGTTGTTAACAAACAATGGAATCCGCTGTCAAGGATATGCGGACGACATTTTTATCATAGCCAGAGGAAAATTTGCGAGTACTCTCTACGTACAAAGGGGACTAGGCCTGGCCAAGGGTTGGACTAAACATCAACCCCTTGAAGACGACCATCGTCCCGTTTACGAGACGCGGGTCTCTGCCGGGCCTGAGGAACTTAACACTCGGAGGCAGAGGATAGAGATGACAAATATGGTCAAATACCTAGGTATCACGCTGGATACCACGTTGAGATGGAAGCAGCATATCGACATGGTCAAAGCTACAAAGGCACTGATGGTGTGCAACCGGCTGGCTGGTAGATCCTGGGGGCGCAAACCAAGGATTATCAGATGGTTTTACACTATGATAGTGCGACCAATTATCACTTATGGAGCGGGGGTTCGGGCACCGAAATCATTGCAAACGACGGTTGGATTTAAACTATCGAAACTGCAAAGGCTCGCATGCGTCTCTACGACAGGAGCTATGCGCACCTGGCCGACAGCGGCACTTGAGGCCATGCTGGAGCTCACCCCGCTACACCTAGTAATTGGTCAAGTCGCCAAGCACACTCTGCTTTAAATGACAGCAGAGGGGACTGGCAAAGGTAAAGTAATCTCATCCCAACGCATGGAAGAGCTAGGCGGCATCATACCACTGGCTATTCTTCCTAGGGACAGCATTACCAAAAAGTTGAACTTCACTAATATCACCCTCGGCAACAAGGCCGAATGGAGCGACTCCGCTCTCGAGCTACTACTCAGGGATAGCTCGATCAGGTGGTGGGAACCCTTCATAGCACTAGGTCCCCATACCATAAAGGAGCAGTTCCGCAAGGATTAAGCAGTGGGTAGAGAGAGTCATTGGCAACAACTTCCAGGCTTGCGATACGCAAAGTTGCTAATGAATGGTTACAACCTCAAGAGGTTTAAAGTTATAATCAATCTCCCAAGGGATAAAGTCTAGCTACTGGTCGCCTTCCACACCGGCCATTGCAAACTTAAGAAGCACTTATTCAACATGGGCCTAGCTTCTTGCGCAAATTGCCGGTGCTTCGACTTGGAATCCGAAACTCCAAAACACCTGCTAATGCAATGCCCAGCAATTTGTGGACGCAGGAGTAAGGCCCTTGGATCCATGTTTCTAAATAGGGATCACATCGCCTCATTAGCACCTAGCAGGAATTCATCAATTTGCTGGGGCTATTTGAGACGCTGTGAGTTAGGAGAGGGACCAATAGACCCTAGGTCGCTGTGCAATCCTCATTCTTATCTATCTATCTATCTATCTATCTACATAACAAATAAAAAATTGTGTGCAATTTCTTTTCGGTACAGTCCTTAGTGACGGAGCGTATAGCAGATATATGAGCGATTTTAACGATTTTTCTTAATTGGCGGGCAGCACAGAAAAAAAAACTAAACGTCGTATGGAATTGGGGCAAAGTTTATTATCTTTGGCATTAAATTATCTTCTAGTTAAACTAAGAAAAGTATAATTTGAACATATTTTTTAACAACATAAAGTAAACATCAAAGATTTCGTATCCAAACAAATTTGTGAATGATGTTTAAATATATAGCTATAAACCCTAGAAGTTTTGCATTAATCACTTATTTCTTTCCTTTCCAAAAAAAATCCTCAAAAAATGGATTTTTGAAGCCCCTAAACCAGGCTATCCCCTTAAATCCTCACTGCAGGTAGCAGCTGATATCAACCAATCATTGGGCTTAGAAATATCCTCTGGACTTGTCAGAAGACGTCTGAATCAGGCAAAAATGTTCGGACGCATATCGAGGAATATATTTCAAAACGACTGATCTTTACCAAAGCTCATCAAGAAAGCCAAAGCTTACATTTTTGGAAAAATGTATTGTGGAGTGACGAAGAAAATGGTTATCAGGATAGGACTAGATGGCAGAATATTTGTATATCGTCCGAAGTGAAAAGAATATAGTCTTAGGTTCACTCAGAAGACGATAAAGCATAGTGGCGGAAATATTATGCTGTAGGTAACATTTTCTTGGCATGGACAAGTTTCAGTACTTGCACATTTTAACCCCTAGACGTATCAATTAGCGCAACTAAATACGCTCCAAACTGTTCACACACAACTTGCACTAAACAAACCAGTTTTGATGCTGACGAACTGTAGATTGATTGTATTACAAATTTGCAAAAAATAAAATACTACGATTTAATTTTAATGCGTATCAAAAAATACTTACACAGGATATAATGAATATAACGGGAAATTTCCAATTCTCTTTTCATCAAATGTACACTTGTACGCACCACGAGCCGGACTCGTGATAGTCATGTTAGGCACAGAAATTGTACCACGAGCCAGACTCGTGGAAATACGTCAAGGGGTTGAAAAACCAAATGGAATCATATGCTTTTGAGTCTATGCCAATTAAATGGAAATTTATGCAAGACACCGATCCTAAACACGCCTCGACGCTAGTTAAAAATTGGTTTCCTGCAGAGAGGATAGATATTTTGATTGGCCAGGACAAAGCACTGACACAAATCCATTTGAAAACCTATGGAATAAATTCAAAACTGAAATTGCAAAGGTTTATTATAAAAATATGATCGAATTTGATCTGCCGCTAAAAAAACTTGGCATGCTATACTTTAAGTGTCAGAATTTCGTAGAAAGTATGGGTCACAGGTGTGAAGCAGTCATTAAAAATAAAGGTTACAGTACAAAATATTAACAATACTTCCACTTTGTTAGATTGTGCAATTTATGTGTCTAGCCCATTATACCAACATTTTTCGCATTTTGATGATTATTTTTTTTAGCAATGAATTGCAACTTCATTTTGTACTGTTATTGAAGACAAAGAATGAACCTCCTAAAAAAAAACCCAAACATTTGTTATTTATTAAAAACATTGATGATAATGTTACACAAGAAAGATTTTAAAAATGTGTCATTTATGTCACCATAGCGTATTAAGGAACAAAATGGAACTATTCTTTCAATTGCAATACGAAGACTTTATTGTCGTTTAAATATTGAAATTCTTCCAATTTTTATGAATAGTTTTGAAGTGATTTAATAAATTGTATTTACTTTTCGTTTTATTGCTGAATTTCAGGTAGGGGTCTAGGGGCTCGCTACATTTACAATATAATGAACAATATATGAAAGAGAACCACTTTATGTAGCACCTACCTGTCTCCAAGAGGGCGGGCATCAACTTGTCCGTACCCTCAAGGACGACATTAGTGCTACCGTCAGTGGTCACCCTCCAGAGACGACTGACCATCCTCACGTCCGACCTCTGGGACGCCGGTCTGAAATCCTGGAGGTTTAGCCGGAGTAGATCCTCCATTAATTCTTCATGGGGGATCTCCATATGGACCCCCTGGACCACAACCCGACGACCCAGCTTCCGGTTGACAGAGACGTCCAACCCCACCTCCCCGAATTTCTTGTTATTCGCTTCTCTCTCCTTCTCGCCCCACAACCCTTAATAGGTCTTACTTCGTGGACCCTCACTCCAACAAAAACAGCCCCCCGTAAAAAATCCCACTTTCCCTCTTTATTAGCCCTCGAGACGCCAGTGCCCGCTTCGTAGAGCCCTCTTTCCCGACGGCTTTCCCATCATACTAGCCGCATGGATTTTCGCAGCGGCGGCCACGCTTTCATTACCCCTCCCTCCCTCATTACGCGACGACCCCATACGAGCACTCGCTCTCTCAGCGGTGGACGCGTTGGCGCTCCCGCCACAACTCCCGCTTCCTCCCTTATTTCCGCCCTTTAGACGCGCCAACCCCAAACGCACCTTACTACGCGGTGGAGACCTTACCGCTCGCATCGACTCCATTATGCCATCCGACGTGGAATCATCCACGACTGTAGAAGCGGCGGATTCTCCGCTTTCAGCGAGGGTCTTTGTCCTCCTCCTCTGTCCAGGCGGAATCTCACTTCCCGACTCACCTTTCAGTCGAACTAATCCGCTGGCGTACCACTAGCGCAGAGGGCTCTCGGACAGAAAGATTCTGGAACAGCTGCTCTCCAGGTGCTTGCGTCTGAACGCGCTGAAAAAAAACCAACTCACGCGCAGGCCCGCTCGGTAAACCCGACCACCCAAGCGGTCGATTATCGCATGCTCGCCGTGGCACAAGCCACAACCCCAACCAATGGTCGGATTAAGTCCATTGAATTGGCCGGACAATGTCCTCGTAACGGTCCGGAGTAGACCGATGTGGCACTGAGCCGAATCGCACCGTGGACTAAACGGTTCGCTGCTACGACCGTTGGTCCTCACAGAAGTCGCAATCTCTAACTCTGGACAGATGCTTGCACCTTGTGGTAATCCTGTCCAGATTATCCTGGCACTGAGCCAACTAAACACCAGATGCACATCACAGTACTACTGGCAGGCAGTCCAGTCAGCAAGAATGCCAACAATACGGTGCCACACTGGAACCGTGAGAAGCTTCCACCAATAACAACAACCTGGATGACCACGTTGCCTGTATATAAGGTAGTAATAAAAAGACTACTCACCCGTTATATTTCGCCAAACTTTTTACACTCTTGTAACTTGCAAGAATCAAAGACAGTGAAATACCTTACGATGTAATACGCCAATCAGAGGATCTCAATATAATAAATTTTATACATATGTATATATATTCTATATAAATCATACATTGACAGATATATTCGGCATAACGTTAAAACGAAAACCATTATATGCTTTAAATGGGAGTTGGGGTAGTATCGACCCGACAGGTCAAGTTTTAAATTTTATTTATTTTATGTACAAAGATACACTGTTACGAATAAAACACGCTTTGTAAATTTAAATGCTGAAATCAAGTACCACAAATAACCACATTTCGGGACCCGGCGAAGTCAATCAGCTTCAACCCATTTGGGAATGTTTCATCGTGAAGACTGATTTTACCGTTAGGCCAAAGATACCTTCTTTCAACCATGGCGTTTAAGTAGCCACGCACAATTTTCAACCTGTGGCGATAGCACCTCTCACAAATGCGCTCAAAGTGATCATGTTGAAGAACTTGGTTTTGATACGGATTGTGGCTAGACGTTCATTCCCACCACGATTCCAACAGCTGTAGCAAATGCCACAAGGACCTACTCCGTCCTTCACTTCTTGGATGGCGGTGATATCTGCCTTTATTTTTAAGAGGACATCAACCATCTGGACAGCGGTACCTTCGCAATTAATGGGCCGGACATTCCAGGTGCATGCCCTTAAGTTGTAATTCTTAATACGTTTTCCATGGTCGGCACCAAGCCCTGCGCACAGCCGTGAGAAGGAATGGTTCGCCTTCTCGCTTTATCTCGCTTTCAAACGGATGTTCTTTTGTTACCCAGAAGATACTTGGCCTCAGACCGGAAGTCGGGAGCTGCTTGAGCAATTTGTAAAGTAATCATTTCTGGACACTCCCAAGTGAATGGCTCTCAGAGAATTTCATTTTACAATGTTTTAATTTTTTCTTTTAATTCAATGAACACTTTGATATTTGTAAACTTATAAGTATAATTAAATTTTTTTAGTGGGTGATACTGTCTTCTGTGTCTTCGTTTATATTTTTCATGGGTGCAATAAAAGGCACGTCCGCTACATGTGGACCTTTGACCCACAAGTTCTACTCTCTAATAGATTATTCATATAAATGGATAAAACAGTTGCACGAATAGTGTCTCTGAAATATGTACGTAGGTTGCCTTTTATATTTCGGGGCAGTTCAAAGTGGGCAACCACCGCGTAAACACGTCCCGTGACCTTTTCACGCGTTCTTTTCCTCTTTGTGACCGACTGCGATAGTCTAGCCGATTCAGTTACCGCAGCCCCTTATAGTTGTAGTTGTTAGTTTATTAGTGTATACATAAAAAAAAAAAA
>NW_017537018.1:216429-217614 GCF_001853355.1 Bactrocera latifrons
TCGCACAAATTGTAAAAAACACCAGCAGTATAATTACCGAACCAACAACTGTAAACACAGCACACGACTTGCAAACAACTCCAGCACACAAACCCCATGTAAAAACTACAAACAATAACCCACAAGCAAATAACGGAGCATCCAAGAAAACATGCCATACTAAATCAATCACACAAACAACTTCAACCACATCCAAACCTCAGCAGAAAAACAGCACAACAACATCCACAGTAAGACAAGAAACAGCAACTAACGTCAGTACACCAGAAATAGCGACTACAAGTAGAAATGCAGAAAAAAATTACAGCCCACCCACCCCTACATACCCCAGCCCAATTACCAGTGATACCGAGATGTCACCTTTCAGCCAATTACACGCAAAATTTCCCGATCTTAACGTCCTCATAACACCAAATACATATAAAAAAAACATTACCGTCACACAATTCAAAAAACATAGATAAGTCATAAATATAAATATTCTTATACTAACCCTTTAATTCATATATAAACACACATATTATATAACAAATGTTACCATTATTACAGTGGAACATAAACGGGTATCACAATAACTACATTGAACTTGAAATCCTAATAAAGATGTATAAACCCTCCATTATACTTCTAAACGAAACTCACCTTGCCCACAATTCCTTTGCCCCCACCCCCAAATCCTACGTAGGGCACTTCCACAACCTACCTCACATAATCTCAAAGAAACAAGGAATCGCCATTCTGGTTAAGAGAAACCTCCCCCACCACCCCCTTCCTACCCAATCCAATATATCCTCACTATCCGTAGAACTTCAAACCCCCATCAGAATCACAATAACTTGCGCTTACTCCCCGCCAAGTCAATCAATAAATACAGCTGACTTTTACAATCTTTTCCCCTCCCCTCCTCAACCCTTCATCCTTGCAGGCGACTTTAACGTTTGGAGTCCGCTCTGGGGATCTGCCTCCTATAATCAGAGAGGACATTCTATARAAAATGCCATCCTCWCCTCCAACTGCATCGTACTAAACGACGGCTCCCCCACCCACTTCTCAACCCTTACTCACATTGACCTTACCCTTTCCTCTCCCTCCCTTTCCAACAACTCATCATGGCACCTTATAGATGACCTTCACGGCAGCGATCATTTCCCGATCCTCATCAAAATTCTCACATCCCGACCCACC
>NW_017537018.1:220326-221677 GCF_001853355.1 Bactrocera latifrons
TAATGGACGCCACAGAAGAAAATATTAGCAAAATTTACAAATTTCTAAAGGGCACAGACCTACTCCGTCGTATCTGACTCAACCAGCCAGCCGAAAGCCTCYGCTGCTAGCGCTGCGTTTGCTTTAGTTTAGATAATAATTAATTATTATGTAAGCTTTGTATAAATAAATAAAATAAAATAAAAATATTTCGGGGCTTGGAGCTCTAGTGTTGCAATTTCGCAACTGACAACTTTATCGTAAAGTTTGATATTTTTGATGTTATGGTGATAACTTGAAATATTCATGGCAACCAAAAATGGAATTAAATGGCTAAAATTTTCTCGTCAGCTTTGAGCGTAGATTAATTTGCAAACTATTATTACTTCGTAAAAAAGTCAGTGGTGCCAGCATAAATTCAATGTTGCATGCACATTTGACTATAAAGAAACATGTCTATGAAATCGTGAGACAAATGTGAAACATGGAATTCTGCGTATTCTTCGGAAAGTAAATATCGGTGTCTCAAGATGAGCCAAATCTACCAAAAGTTGTTATCATGGGCAACACTTCCAATAATGGGTGCTGCATTCTGGAACAACTGAACATATTGCCATCATAACACTAGAATAACGAAGAACAGTAAATTGTAAATTATACACAATCATTTGTTTGTCAGTTGTCTTTCAATAAATTAGAAAAACGAATCGCCGAAAACGGATCACTCTTCACCACAATAATGGGAGCTCTCAAATATCGACTGAAACATTTGTATTTTTAGCACTCAAACCTGCAATTTTATTAGTCATCCACCGCATATTCCAGACATGGCACCGAATGACTTTTATTTACTCTCGTATTTAAATGATAAAGTAATACGTCAAAGTTTTTCGACACCTGATGAGCCATTTCGAAGATAAGAGTGGCAAAAATGTTTTATAAATTGGTGCAAACGTATGCAAACATATACAATATATAGTACTTATTGGATAATATTCTGAAAAACAACAAAGCAATTTTCGATGATTAATTTTTATCTAATCTCTAATCCCGAAATATGAAATTAGTATCCGTCCGATGCCCAATTTTTGGCCGATGCCAATCATGTGTTTTATGTTTGAGTGTATCTTTGTGCCTAAAATGGATAAAATCGGTCGAAAACTTGACCTAACCCCAAACATATGAAATTCGGGTTAATGAAATTCAGGTAACATTGTGTGTATGTGGTTTTGACAAAAGGAGGATGAAGTCATATATAGAAGTTCACGCAAGTGAGGAAAGTTCTGTGAGCGCCATTCATTTAGGATTGGGATTCATCAAGCTCCTGACTGTCTTTGTAGCGAAAATGTGGTTGGTGGATTTTCGATAATTT
>NW_017537018.1:226204-243132 GCF_001853355.1 Bactrocera latifrons
TTAAAAAAAAATATTTTTCATTTAATATAAAATGAAATGTCATAAACAATAACGCGTTAAAAGTAAAAAAAAAAATTTTTTTTAATGTGTAACTGGTTTTTATCAATGATTTTTTTATTAGGTGCTGTACGAAGACTTTATTGGAACACTGTATATAAACCCGTCTATGTTTTTTTCTGCACGTGATATAATTTTTCTATTCCTCTCGCTGCGTCGATTTGTGATTGGCATATTGCTTCGATGAATTGTTTTGCAAAAACAGCAAATATTGGAAATTTCTTTATTTATTTAAAACAAAATTGTTCTTTTTCGTTTGAAGCTTCAAAATTTAAATTTTTTTATGTAATTGATTGTAAGGGCTAAATCATTGACAATATACATATCAAATAAATGCAAAAAAAAAAAAATATTTGTTGAATACACTTTAGATAAAATGAAGTAAAAAGACGTGTGTTTCTCTAGATCACGAAAATAACATATACAGTTGCCGCTGACTGATAGCTTTTAAGATATTTCACTACTTCACTAGTTTAACATAGTACATTTTATATTTTCAATGAGTTTTCATTTCAATGATGGCAGCCAGTACGAAAACGAGTTCGGCGCAGAAGAAATCTGAATACCCCGATGTTGGCTCGACAATGGGGTATTCTTTAGAATTGGATCAACTAGAATTATTTTTAAAGCGTAAAGAAAAAAAAAAATATTGTGCAAATATATGCATTGTGTACGGTAGAAGATGGGAATGAGGATTTAAGACTGGAAGTGTGTCCCCAAAATATGACATCTGCCAAAGAACGGGATAAGAGGGTCGATTGTATGTACCGACTTTTAGAGTGCTTTTAGCTGCTTATCCGATTATGGGTTTGAGCACAGAAGTTTAAATCATAGCGATCCCGAAAATCCCTTTGTCGCCACAGACGGGACACATATCTAAAGGATTAAATCGCAGTGGAGCGTAAAATATATTATTTTAGAAGAACTATAGCAATCAGCAGAATTTTGCTGGCATAAAGAAATAATATCTGCAGTGGTAAGTTATTAAAAAAAAACGTGCAGATCGTTTTGTAAAGCTTGCGGATGCAATAAAGCTCACTTACAAATCGTTAAATGGTTTTGAATTTTATTTATTTAAAAACACATTTTTTCGAGACATTTGGGGTATAAAGTTTTGGCTGCGATTTAGAATAGCATCCCAGAATTTCGGGGTTAAAATGGGTATGTACGGATAGGGGAGGTCCTCCAGATCAAGAACTGACTTATGACTTATGGTTTTTGAGATATTTGCATTTAAAGTTCAAAAAAACAACTATTTAAAATGCGTGTTTCTCCGATTTATAATACATTTTGCACTTTTAAATCCACTAACACTACACTAATTCATTTCTAATCATTTATTTTATATTAAATAGTACAAAAATAACTTTAATTCCATATCAAACTTTAGTTAAAATCCATTTATTCATAAAATAAGAAAGTGGTTGCAAACAAGCAAAAAATTGGTGTTACCATATTTTGTAATAGAATAAAAATAAGAAAAARGAAAGATTATGACGTCATAACTAAGTTCATTATAGTGTGATAAGTAATATCAAATCTTTCAGGATTCTCATTATTGTGAAAAATCTAGGTGTTGGATCGGGCAAAAAAGAGTTCAACCAAAAAAAAAAAAAAAAACTGAGCACGCCCAGGTGTTTGTCCGACCAAGTGTTTTTTTTTTTTACAGCGGCGGAAGGCCACTAAAGCAAACGGGAATTCAAGGCAAAGGACTGAGGATGCCAAGGTGTTGGTCCGACCGATGGTTATTTTTTTTGAAGCGAGGCCGAAGGCCGCCCATACAGAAAGGAATTCTATGCGGAAAACTAATGTGTTATATATTTCCTGTCATTGGGGTACTATTTGTTTTCTTTATTTCTTTTGGTTCTTCTGTAAAATATTAGCGCAAGGTAGCACTGATAATTAGTTATAATGCAACCCTTCTATTATTGTACGAACAAAAATAAATGAACAAAAATTAAATGTTGAATAAAAGTTATTTTTTCACTATTTAATATAAAATAAATGATTAGAAACGATTTATTGAAGTGTTAGTGAAYATAAAAGTTAAACATATAACCATAAAGTTTATTAAAAATGGGAACTACACGCATTTTAAATAGTTGAATTTTTGAACTTTAAATGCAAATATCTCAAGAACCATAAATCAGCGGCAACTATATAGTATATTGATTTTCTTAATCTAGAGGGCCTCCTCTATCCGTACATACCCATTTTAATCCCGAAATCCAGGGACGCTATTCTAAAATTTACCTCATATGCATATGCGTAAAAATCACACATAAGAAAAACATCTATTCAAGGATTCCAGAAAGTCTCACAAAAAAAAAAGTATAGCAAGTTGAATACGTATTTTTATTTCAATTGGTTATATGTATTAATAAAAATTAGAACAGATTTTGCGAATAAGAAAAAACCATTCTTGTCACATAACTATCAAAGATGATATTATTTCATTAAAACAAGTAGAGCGTTAAAAACCAATCAAAAAACAATTTTTATCACGTACCTATCAAAGATGATATTATTTCATTAAAACAAGTGGTAGTGCATTAAAAATCTTCGGATCTTCAGAGATTTGTATTAAACGTATGTAGTCGTTATAGTCTCACCATCCACTTTTGTATAGTTTAGAAAGTTACGTATTTTGGTTCATTGTTCACTGAACAAATAACAAAAATTTAGTATCACATACTTGTATTTTAAGCCGTGTATGAAATTACTGAATATATTCACAAAATGAACAATCATTAATTTTGGGCTACAATGATATTGTAGAAAAATCGATAGTACCAGTTAATGAAGATGCGTCATCACCTATGTATACAGTCTTGTGTATATATTCCTTAAAAAAAAAATTCTTTAGAACACCTAGGGTTCATAAAATGGTTATGAAAGGGCTCTTATTTTTTACGTAGGATACAGATGGTACGTTTAGAATACATGCAGATTCTGAAAAAATAAAAAGTGTATCAAAATAAGACGACGAAAACCCACTAGCCGTGAAGCTAAATCGATCAATTTTTTACACAGCACTGTTTTTCGAATGATTTTACTTACTTTCAGAATTTGTTTTTACCCCGAACACAAGTAAAGTTAGATAAACAAACTTGTTCAAAATATTTTAAGACGCCCAATAGACAGAAAATAGATTTTTAGTAACTGACAGTTACATATACACATATGTGGATATTCATCTCACGATGTAGCCATACTTTAGAAATTCTTAAAACACACAAAGGTGAGTACTATAATCAATACCACAATAATGACGGCGGTAAAATACAAAAGGTCGCAACGTGTTGTATAAATTCTTTTTCTACTAAACAAAATCAAGCCGGTATAGCCATCTCAGAGGTTAGATAAAAAAACGTATAAATATATTTTAAAATATGTTTTTTGGCACCAAAATAAATAAACTTTCTAAAAAAGGTATGCTAATGGTCCAGGGGGAACTTTAGTATATCATCCCATGATTTCAGGGTTGGATAGATGAAATGCTTCAGAATAAAGATGTATATAAAAATAGCCGCCGCAAACTTATAGTTTTCAAGATATTTGCGTTTAAAGTTGAATTTTAAATATATTTCATTTAGATATTTTGTATGAAACCTACCAATCTTCATTAAATCGTAATGAAAATATTTATGTTTACAGACATTAGTTTATTTTCTTTGCTTATTTGCTCTTGATCTTCTAAGGTATATCATTCACAATGCGGAACCATCAAAATTACTTGAGTACAGCTCAAGAAATAAGGAATTTTTTTCTTGAACAATTTCTTAAGAGCTGGATACGGACTTTCTAGTGCAAAAGTAATTTTAATTCAAAGTTTAACTTATTGTTCAATTCTATTTATATAAAAACAACTAAAGGGTTGCAGTCTGTCAAATTATCGGTGTTACCTTATCGACATCTTTTGTAAATGAACTAAAAGAAATAAAGAAAATAAATTATACCCAAAAAAAGAATTAGTTGTCTATTGCAATAAATCCTTTTTTTGTCCGCCATTGGGGTGTGGCCATTGGCTGCTTTGGCAGCCTTCGTTCGCGCTAAAAAAAAAAAAATAAACATGGCCGATCTAACATCAGGATAGACATTAGTCCATCCGCGTTCGATTTCTTTCTGCATTGGCGGCCTGCGCCACAATATGGTATCCAACCGTATCCATTCATACACGACTTATCTCGATTTGGTTGACAATCCTTAGGTTAAATGTTCTTTGCAATGTGTGGAAAGTTACTCACTATTTTGATTCGCCATCCTCCGCTTCGCTTGGATGTGAACGTTCTCATACAAAAACACACCTGAAACTTTTCTATCAAAAGAAACGTCTGACCAAAGCAAAGCAAAAGTTCTACTTGAATCAGCCACAATTCACACCTGATTATATTATATTAGCAAATTGAAGTTGAGATTGTCAGGTAGTTGTACACCTGTCTCTTATACACATCTAGATGTGTATAAGAGACAGATATTATATTAGCAAATTGAAGTTGAGATTGTCAGGTAGTTGTACACCATGTTCGTGTGACCAGTTATAACATATGGAGCGGCAGACTTCGTTAGGACTTCAACTATCGAAGCTGCAACGAATCGCGTGCGTCAGCGTGCCAGGTGCCATGCGCACATGTGCGACGGCGAACATTGAAGTCTTCATGGGAATCACACCGCTTCGCCTAGTAATCAGTCAAGTTGCCAAACACATACTGCTCAAAATGACAGCAGAGGAGTTTGGCTCTTCCCCCAAGGGATAGCATTACCAAAAGGATAACTTTACTAGGAAGTTTAACTGATACTTTAGCGTTCAACGCGTACGGACGTGTTTTGTAATTCGCTCCGTGTATTCAAATTTTGCAAAAGTAACAATTAAATATAATAAGATAAAAACAAACAATCGAATAAAAAACAGTGCACACAAATTGTTAATAAACTAACATATAAAAAACCAAAAAAAAATTATAATGAGTGCTTCGCAACCTTAGCAGCAAGGCCGTAGACATTCCTATCTACACTGGTACATTTAAGTTCAAGGCCCAGTTCTTGAAGTCCATACAAATCAATTTGCTGCGTGATCAAATCAATAGCACGACAGTCAAAAAATTTTTAAAAATATTCCACGGGCATCAAGACGTCGTGAATTTCCAAGCCGACATCTGCCTTCCACACACTTTCAGGAGCTTCAAATGGTTCTCATCTCCATTTTAATGCCTTCGAATCAATTTTTTCGAAGCAAAACTCTTCACTAGAACAAGATTCATGCTCGTTGTCTTCCGTAATTATATTGTCAAGAAGTCCGATTTCTATACTTTCCTCTCTTTCCATAATCCCTTCCAAATTCTGCTCCAGCACTGCATACACATCCTCTATCTCATCACCATTTTCTTCATCAGTTGAAACATTATAATCGAAGTTTAAAATTCGTTATATTTGACAAACCTTTATCTTGAGGCCTCATAACTAAAGTCATAGACATTTTATACCACAATTGCCCAAAGTTGCTCACAAGCAACTTCGGATATGTAAAAATTACTCACCTGATGTTGGTTTAAAGCTAAAGAAATTTTCTTGCAAAAACTTTTCCCTTAACAATCGCTGAAAAGTAGTTCATTTACGGATTGATAACTTTTGTTACAATTATTTTACAAATTCTCACTTTTAAAAATGTCCTCCTTCATGCAGAAATAAATTTTCGCCGACACTGCTGCACTCTTTATCAAATTGCTTTGCTAAATGATTTACTAGTAATTTTTTATTTTTTATTTTTTGATCACATTACATGACTCATAAGACTACCGTTATTATATCGGTTCAATAAACAAAAGTAAAAATAACGCTGGTGGTAGGTCTATAAACTAGCGAAATTGCCCTCAGGCAACATTGGGGTCGAAAGGGTTAAGTGAAATTGTTGGCACTAACAATTTTCATATAATGCCTTTGAAAAAAGGCAATATAGACGAAACAAAAATTCAGTCCTAAACTGGAAAAAGTTTCATGGAGGCGTTTGAAAGATTTGTCAAATAAAAACAAAAATTATTATTCGTATCAACTGAAGAGCTCTAAGGGCCTACTTGTTGTACTTAAGGGTATAGAGTCCGCCGTAGACTCTAGTGAAGTCAAAGAAACATTGGAAGAGTGCGATTTTGGTATTAAAACTGTTGTAAAATTATATTTAATAGAAACAAAGTACCACAGCCAATGTTTAAAATTGAATTGTTGCCGAATTCGAACAAACATAAAAAATGAGACCCATCCTATATATCATCAGAAATATATGCTGCATCGTAGAGTAACTGTGGAAGAACCACACAAAAGAAACGGTCCGGTACAATATACTAACTGGGAATATGGGCATACTAAATCATATTGCATAGGAAAAAAAAATCCCAGGCCTAATAGATTTTGCTGTAGTCAAAAATATAGATAGATCGTTTATGGCAGCTGATACATGTACAGACTTACCACCTGATCCATTCTACTGTACTAACAATGTTATACGAACAGCCCATGATATTTGAGTCAAAAGTTTCTCTAACATCACTCAAAATTAACTGATTGAAGTATAGAGAGTATATCAGTAGCCCCATCAATATTGTTTGCAAAACAAATACAGGAAGAGACATTGATGAAAATATAAGAGAAATTAATGACGTAATAACTAATGCAGTTGTAGTGGCAACACCAAAGAGAAACAATAAAGATCACCATATATGAGAAACGGCGATCTAGGCGCGAATGACAGTTAAATCGCTCCCCTTCAACTCTGCTTCAACTGAAATCTGCTGTACGAAATTTAGAAAAAAGGGCTTAAACGCGAAGAAACTGTGTCCGAATTCTACAAGCAAAACTCCCTTTGGAAAGCCCAAAAGTCTTTCAAGCCACCAGTAAATTCCAACATGCCTCTAAGACAGTTGAATGGTAATTGGGCACGAAGTGATGAGGATAAGGCAAATTGCTTTGCAAATCACCTAAAAAAGGTATTTCGACCAAATTGCCCAAAGAAAAACTTTGAGTTCCAACTTTGACCAATACCACAAACGAGTCGCATATGTCTGTTAGGACTTCTACTTCCGAAGTTACTAGAATAATAAAAGAACTTAATCCAAAAAAGTAACCAGGACATGATAATATTACTCCAAAAATGCTAATTGAGTTACGAAATATTGCCGTAGAAGTGCTCTCTTTGCTCTTCAGTGCAATTCTTAATGTCGGATACTATCTTAATTCATGAAAAAGTCGCAGATTATCTTGATAGATAAACCTGGGAAAGATTTAACACAGCCGTCTTCATACAGACCAATCAGCCTTCTACCCTGTCTTTCTAAAATATTCCAAAAAGTATTACTATCAAAGATGTCTCCTTTCCTCCACGAAAATAATATAATACCAACGCACCAATTCGGGCTTCTTGAAAAACATAGTACGATAGAGTAAGTAAATAGAATTACTAACAAAATAAAAAAGCGCATTTGAGTACAGAGAGTACTGTTCAGCTATATTTCTAAACGTGGCTCAGACGTTTGATAAGATATGGTATGAGGGCTTTTATATAAGATTAAAAATATTCTACCTTCAGAATTGTATAAAACATTGGAGTCTTATTTAAAAAATAGAAAATTTTTGGTAAAGGTGGGAGATTTCATATCTGATCAACGACAGATAAGGGCTGGTGTACCTCAGGGCACTGTTTTAGGCCCAACACTATACATCATATACACAGCAGATATTCCAACAGCTAACAATGTATTAACTTCAACTTTTGCGGACGGCAAAGCTATAGTGAGCCGTAACAAATGCCACATAATAGCATTAAGAATATTAGCCGAGCACTTAACGTTTGTCGAAGAATGGCTATCCAACTGGCGTATAAATGTGAATGCACAAAAGTGGAAGCATGTTACATTTTCGCTTAGACCAAAAATGTGTCCGGCAGTAAAAATTAACAATATTTTAGTACTCCAAGCGAATCTAGTAACTTGTCTTGGTATTCACCTAGATAGAACACTTACGTGGAGAAAACATATATCTAGTAAAATGACTTGAATGAAGATAGGTTAGGTTAGATGGCTAATCAAAGATCACACATAGACTAATAATCTAGTCCTTTGTGATGTCAGTGCATAGTTACACAGACGCTTAACTTCGACACCCGCCAGTTCGGTGGCCTCGAAAACGCGGGACAGTCAAGCAGGAAGTGCTGGCTTGTTTCTCCGCATCTTCTTCCAAACAGCTTCTACAGTCGTCATCCGGTAAGATACCCATTCTTACCGCTTGTATGCCATTAGGAGAGAGAGATGTTAGACTTACTGAGGGCTAAGAGATCACTAGATCTCCTGCGATCTATTCTTGGCCAAAAGGCTTTTGCAACCGCACAAGTAGCAATGCTGGCCCAGCGTTGGGCAATCATGCGCGTGGCCCAGCTATCTAATAGTAAAACACAAGAAGATACAGGAGCAACTATCCGTTCCCATAGTACCGATAATGATTCTAGGGTGCCCTTTCTTGCTAACTCATCAGCTTTGCAATTACCTGCAATTCCGCTGTGGCCCGGCACCTATACCAGTCTAATCACAAAAACTCTAGCTGCTAGAGATAGCGATGTTAGACATTCTTCGATCAACCCTGAACGCACTGTGAATGAGTTCAAGGCTAGTATTGCCGCTCTGCTGTCTGAGTGAATGGTCACTTCTCTGAAGGTGGATGCACTCCGTAGCAGCAAATCTGCTGCTACCTTGATGGATGCGACCTCAGCATGGAATACACTGCAGTAGTCGGGAAGCCTGAAACAGGAATTGATAGAGAGCTCCCGACAGTAGACTCCAACGGCTTCTTCCCACAATATCTCCCTCGTCGGTATATGGGCAGAGAAGGAGTCGCCAGAGTTCGATATGGTGACTCCACGATCTAGATGATCCGGTATGCTGTCAAAGTTTTTGAGGTTATCCGAATGTACCTCAAGCACAAGAGGTGCCTGTTCCTCCATTAGATGATGGGGAGCTGGGGTACGCCTTTGGCCTGGTTAGGTCTAAACGGTCCCCGGGTTTTGATGGATTGAACGGAGAGATGTGTAAAAGCTTGTGGAAGTTCATTCCGAAATACCTGGAGGCCATTTATAATAAGTGCGTTTGGGAGGGATATTCTCCACGCGATTGGAAAAGTGCTAGGGTTGTTCCTCTCCTGAAGTCCCCCGATAAGATCAGGAGTGATCCTCGATCTTATCGAGGCATCAGTCTCCTTCCAGTACTTGGAAAGGTCCTGGAAAGAGTCATGGTGGATAGGCAGTTTGGGTTTCGGAAAGGACGCAGTATAGAGGATGCTTGGTTTTATGTTCAGGATGTCGTTAGGGAGAATGTCAACAAATATGTTCTTGGCATATTTGTTGACTTCAAGAGGGCGTTTGACTACCTAAGCTGGGATCGAGTAGTACAACGGCTGGAGGAGCTTGGCTGTCCGGAAATTACTCTTTGGCGGAGTTATTTCTCGGACAGAAAGGCCTCTCTTGTCGGCATGAATGGAAGTGTGGAGATTGGAGTGGTTCATGGCTGCCCGCAGGGTTCCATCTGCGGTCCATATATTTGGAACCTTATGATGGACACTCTGCTTGGGCAGCTCGAGCAACTCTGTAAGTGTTGTGCGTATGCGGACAACCTTCTTCTTATAGTCGAAGGTCGCTCGCGGTCTGAGTTAGAACGTGCGGGAGGAGATCTCTTAGAGATCGTTAATACTTGGGGTATAGGTGTGGGGGTGGACATATTGACGGAAAAAACGGTGACAATGCTGCTTAAGGGCAGATTGTCACCGGTTTGTCCACCGATTGTCCGTGTGAATGGGGCCAGCATCAGATATGTGACGCAAGCCAAATATCAAATATCAAATCAAAGCAAATCAAGCAAAATACGCCGCATTTTGAAGAGCGATTGGGGTCTCGGACGTCGTGCTGTCCGCATCATATATCGCGGCTTGTTTGTGGCCTGTGCCACATATGGAGCCCCTGTATGGTGGGAGGCAGCCATGACTGTCTGGGGGTCTCAAAAACTCCTCTCAATCCAGCGTTGTATGATGCTTGTTTGTTTGCCTGTATGTCGAACCGTCTCAACGGATGCGATGCAGGTTATACTAGGTGCACCCCCTCTTGACCTGATTGTCATACAGCGTGCTGTTGCATTCAGGTTAAGAAGGGGTTTGAGTGTGTCAATGCTGCGGAACGATTGGATTTCCGACGATGATGTGGAGAGGGAGGGATATCTAGGGAGTAAGAGGCTCCTAGATGATAGGGTTAGGCGTAGGTGGCAACAACATTGGGTCAATAGTCCTAACGGTCGAGTGACGTGCGAGTACATTCGGGACGTTGGGTTCGTTGAGGATAACCCAGACTTCAGATTTTGTCTGAGTCTGGGTTTCCTTCTTACGGGGCATGGGCCTCTGAATGCATTTCTGCATCAGATGCATCTATCAGATACGTCGGGGTGTTTTTGTGGGGCGGGGTAGGAAAATTAGTCGCATTTAATTGCGGAGTGCCCGATGTACTCGGACATTAGGGATCTGGGTGGTATGGGGATCGGCTGGACTGATGGACTTTTAGATGTTAGTGGTGTGATCTCCACTAGTCGGAATACCAAACAGTTAGGGCTGTTTGCGCGTGAATTATTTAAGCGGCGAAGGCGGTTAGTTGGAAATTAGGGTTAGATTTGTATGATTGGTGTGTGTATGTTATGTATGCATGGGGTCCAACCCCTGGCCACTAGTCCAGAGAAGTATGGAAGCTCAACTGGTAGTAGTTTCGGCTACGAGGTCTGACCGGAGACTTAACTCTGGTACCACGGGGAGCAGGAGCCGTTGGAGGTAACTCCAACCTGCTCATGCGGACTGGCCCCTCGGGGAGTATCGTGGTGGTTGTGGTTAAAACCCAAATGCGGGAAGAACTGACTTGGCAGTTGAATGTGGAGTTGCATTGCAACCGGATGACGGACCCAAAGCACGGCAGAGGTTTTAGATGGGCCTCGAACCCGACCAAGGTGGCTAGTGAGTCCATTCCACACTGCCAATTGGTACTGAAAATGCTTAGCATTCTCAGGGCGCTGATCAACGCATTGTTTTGATCCGCTGTACTTTTGAGTGCCGTGGAGTAAGGCTGTCGTCAGCAGGTACCCACGTTAAACACACCGGACGTTGTCCAGATACGCGTTCCTTTAAGAATACAGATTCTCTGAGTCTGATAGCTACTTTCACGGCTATGCACCTACCGGGAATGTCCACTATCGTTATGTTCAAAATTGCATTAAGTGCCATGGTTGGGGTGGATCTTAATGCACCGCAAATGCTAAGTAGCGCAGCCCGTTGAACGCTTTCGAGTTACTTGGCAAGTGTGCCCTCCGCCACATAAAAACACAATTGAACAACAGAGGACAACTTTCGGTGAAAGACCCCATCTTTTGCCAATAGCTACTCTACAGCAGTATAAAGGTAATATATGCCTTTTTTGCTCTCTCCTCTATATGCGGTTTCCATGAAAGCTTCTTATCCAGGATGAGCCCTAAATATTTCACTGTATCCGGCGGTTGCAGGCGAATACCTCCCATTTGCGGCAGTTGTGCCACCGGGATCTTATATTTCATGCTGAACAAAACCAATTCTGTTTTGTTTAAGAGTTCACTTCCGACCACCCATTTTGTTACAATGCTGAGATATCCCTTTGACAATAAGTGCGATATCGTCTGCATAGGCGATCACCGACAGCCGCGATCCTCTAGTTTTTTTGAGCAATTCATCAACGAGAAAGATCCATCGCACCCGCACAGAAGATTGAGAATGAGGTCTTTGAGGTTCGATTCAACCTTTAAGAGCAGTTACTACTGCCTCAGGCAGGACATTGTTAAAAGTTCCCTCGATATCGAGGAAGGTCCCAACAGCGAAGTCCTTGGCTTCAATGGCTTCCTCGAGCCATGACACAATAGTATGCAAAGCAGTATCCACTGACATGCCTTTACGATAAGCATGTTGTGCTCCTAACAGATAGTCTCTCGGAATGCGACCCCTTCTATACCACTCCATCCGTTTCTCCACAGTCTTTAGCAGGAAGGAGGAGAGGCTGTTTAGCCAAATGTTCCAATCAAAAATGCTTAGATCAATCACGTGTTTCCCATGGTACATGCGTAAGGAAAATATAGATAAAGGCCTTGGTATTTCTATGGTAAGGAAAGAAGTAGAAGACAGCAGAATTAAATATATATCTAAACTAATTCTGATCACCCAAACCCTTTGGCTATTGCTTTGGTACATTCCTGCGATCAAACACGCCTTTAAAGAAGAGATATGACCGCGTACTTAGGAGCAATGTATCAAATAAACAGCTTAATCACTTGGTTGACCATGCCTAGTATTTAAATAAAATTAAATAAATTATTGTTAGGCTTTTAAAGCTAATCTCCCGACCATGAAGAAGTTCGAATAGCAATTACCGATGGATTGCCGGCCGTGTGCTCTGCCCAATCCACAAAAACGGAGACTCCACAATCTGCGCCAACTACCGCAAGATAATCTCTTCAACATCGCGTATAAGGTTCGTTCGAACGTATTGTGTGAAAGATTAAAACTCACCCTCAAAAAACTGATTGCACCTTATCAGTGTGACTTTAGGCCTGAAAAATCAACATCATTAATCATCTGCCCCATCTTGGAAAAGAACTGTCAAAAGAGAATCGACACATTACACATTGCATTTGACAGCACGAAAAGGAGCTGCCTTTATGCCGCGATTTCTAAATTTGGAATCCCCGCAAAAGTAAAACGGCTGTGTAAACTGACGTTGAGCAACACCACAATCGTCGTCAGGGTCGGGAAGGACCTCTCCAACCCGTTCGATTCCAAATGAGGTCTCAGATAAGCTGTCTTCCTTTCGTGTGACTTCTTCAACCGATTTTTGGAGGCTTACCCCACTACAGTTGGCGCAGTTTGTGGGGTCTCCCTTTTTTTGGAGCCATCAATTTCCTAGCAGCAAACAGTCATGGAGCGTTTCCA
This sequence comes from Bactrocera latifrons, assembly GCF_001853355.1. Classification (NCBI taxonomy): domain Eukaryota; kingdom Metazoa; phylum Arthropoda; class Insecta; order Diptera; family Tephritidae; genus Bactrocera; species Bactrocera latifrons. The sequence continues at coordinate 239,279 of NW_017537018.1, forward strand.
AGCGAACCGACCTATTGTAGTCTAGAAATATTTTAAATTTTTAAACGACGCTCACCATTGTACCACACGATCACTATTTACCTTAACACCAGACAGGATACGTTATTCAGGACAAACCTAAACTTCCAACAAACAAAAAAGAGTGTGTGCGAGTAGTTTCCCTTCGTAATCAACAGTCATGTCTTCGTGAGGGAGTATTGAGAGTACCTCAACCGTTGGTCATCCCCTCATAGCACCAAGATGTATCTTGCATCTACGTACTGGAGCTGTTACATTCCTCTCCTCTGATGCGTTTAATACACTTGCCTGAAAATGCATATAGCCACCTTTCCGTTATCATTGATCTTTTGAATTCCGCTATTAGCTAATATAGAGCAATATTAATGGACCTACCTGCTTTGTAAGCGTTCTGTTTTGCGTGAAGGGTTACACTTTTAGCGCTTTCGACCTTATTTCGTTATGTATAATATTTCTTAGCCCGGGAAGAAAAACCGTCATAACCATGTGCTTATTCAAAATTGTTCACCTCTCTTCGCGCAAAGATGAACATGAGATGGGATTCGGTAAGTTTAGCGGATTAAAGTCCCGCAATCCGGCTTTCGATGCTTCCTCCTACTGTAAAAAGAAAAAAAAAACAGTCCCACATAGGGGGAGAATCTGTCCGAAGAAACATCCATTTGATGACGGTTTCCCGCGAATGCACTGCGTGAGATGTGTGCCCATAACAGCTCCATGAAGTTCGAACCGTGGCTTAATAAGAGCTTTCAGTAGCGAACATTTTAACTAGGATCGAAGACAAGCGACAACGATCTGGAGTGTATAAAATAAAATAATTCCGTTTTACACCTCTGGCAGCTGTTTACGCCACTTCTTCCAGACATTAATAACACTATTTGGCAACAGGTTATTTCAAAGAATGTCATAGTATTACTCATAAGTAATTATATAATGCATTTTTCTATGTTAAGAGGTTTTTTTTTCTTTATTTATAGCTGCTTCATCAGTGTAGTTGAAATTCCACTTGAAACAAAAATAATCTGACGATGTCTGACAAGCCGAACCAACGAAAAACGCGAAAGTGAAAGTATACCTAATTAAAATTTATAAAACATTAAAAGGAAATCACATCCAATAAAAATAGTGGTCAACTCAAAAAAATTTCAAATCAACACTCCAAACGTAGGGATGTATGAAACTCTAAATGATAACTGATTTGCTTTATTGAGTAATGAAACCAACGACGATGCGAAGGGTACCACCACAGTCAGTAATAACATACTGCAACAATATATTTGTAATTTTCTGTATAAATAAAGTACCACAACCAATATTCAAATTCGAATTGATGCCAAACACTAACCAGCTTAAGAAAAATTAAAGACAATTTAAAATATCTGCTTTACAGTAGAACTATCGTTAAAGAACCCTATAATTTGGCTGGTACAATGCACTACGCAGTGTTTATGTAGTATCTGGTAATTTATACCCTACGTCCAAATATAAAAAACTTTATATTAAGTACCGATTGGAGTATTGATTTTAACATGGCACACTCTTGAAAAAATTTTCCCTGGGTCACATAAAACCACCAAACATATGGAGCAAAGTCAGCCAGATGTTCGAATATCCTGATATAATATTATATATATGGGGGCTAGCATTTTTTCTCCCAATTTTATCCATTTATAAAAATTACCCAGAATTGGATATATGAGGGCTAAGGAAAGTATTGAAAGAATCAAATGGAATTTAAAAATGTGTTTCCCATATAATAGGTGTGGTTGTAGTCCGATTTCGCCTATTTTTCTACTGTGACATATGTAGAAATGTGAGAAGAATGCCACGGACAAAATTGAGTGGAAATCACTCGATCGGGTCCTGAGATTTGTGATTTCACCTAAAGTTGGGCGCTGCCACCGCCATCGTCCAATTTTTACCCTGACTCCCACAAATCCCTCTCATACCATCTAAAATGTAAACTTATATGTCTCTCGAATGGTTATGGATTTATCAAGCTTTTAATAGTGGACGGGTTTATCTTACGATTTCATCCATTTAGGCGTGCTATTTGTCGTAAACGAATTTGGTTGTTGGTTGTAAGTGATATAGGAGAAATGTACATTAAGCTTAAAAAAGGACGGGGTTACGCCAGATTACAGTTCTATATTTTAGTTTAGTGATTAGTTTTATACGTTTTCTCGTCATCCTGATCATTTATATATCTACATCTACAATTATAATATTATAAAGAGGAAAGATATGTACCTATTTTTGTATGTTTGTATGTTTGTGATGAATAGGCTCAAAAAGTACTGGACCGATTTAAAAAATTCTTTCACCTATAGAATGCTACATTCTTCCAATTTGACATATGTAGACTACATTTCATTTTGAAAAAAGTTAGGGATCTTTAATAAAATTTGAACAATATAACCGAAGGTGTAGAAAAAAGAGTCTTATTAGTGATAGAACAAAATAATGTACAGGGTGGCTGATGAAAGCCGCTACAAAAAAAATAAAAATTAAATAACTTTTTTCCTATTTAATGAAGTTAATTTTTTTTTATTTTGCAGATTGACTTTTACATTTAACAAAAATGGATAACTGGGACACTGAAACAAGAATTTGGATTGTTCGCCGCTATCACGCACTGGAGTCCGTAGTTTCGGTTCAAAGAGAGTATAGGCGCACGTTTGGCGGCAATCCTCCGAGCAGATGGACCATAACGAGACTTGTGAACAATTTTTCCGAGCATGGGACAGTCAACAGAAGACCTTACCATCGAAACCCTTCAGTTCGAACGGAGGAAACAATTGCTGCTCAAATGGGTGTAAACAGACAGTCATTACAGTCAATTATGCAAAAAGGTTTGGACTTATTCCCATATAAAATTCAAATGGCCAACAAACTGAACGCTGCAGACTTGCCGATTCGCTTGGAATTTTGCCAGAAGATGCTTCAAATGGTGAAAGAGGATGGAAGCATGTTGAACTGTCTTTTCATGTCTGACGAAGCCCATTTCGATTTAAACGGCAACATAAACAAACAAAATTGTCGAATATGGAGTGCTTCCAACCCACAGATACTCCATGAGACGGAATTGCATCCACTTCATGTCACAGTGTGGTGTGCAGTTTCATCACGCTGCATGGTCGGGCCCTACTTTTTCGAAGAAAACGGTCACATCGTTACGGTTACTGAAGACCGTTACTTGAGCATGTTGAGAGTGTTTTTCTATCCAGAATTACGCCGAATGAGAATTTCTTTCAACTCTGTGTGGTTTCAGCAAGATGGTGCAGCTCCTCACATAGCCCAACCTGTTATGACAGAATTGCGATGAAAATTTCCCAATAATCTGATATCCAGAAAGTCCGCATTCCGTTGGCCACCCAGGTGGCCTGACTATTAAACTATTAAAAAGTGAAGAAGTGAAGTGAAGAAGAAAATTGATGATCTCCATGAAATATCATATTTGTACCGAAAGAATTTCTATGACACATGCATATGTACATAAATTATTTCTTTGGCACATTTGTCTGTATGTTTACGAAAGCAAATGTGAGCCATATACATATGTACATACATTCATAATAACAGGTGTCGCACGCTTCTTTCGCATCTCCGTTGTCACGCTCAACCAATGGCCAAAACTTTGCGTTTTGTCAAAGAGCCAAAAGCTGAACACATTGAAGCTTTAAGATAAAAACTGACAAATATAAAAGTAAAAAACGTAAATCTACCTTAATATTATATCTGTAAATAATGTAAAAGTAAACCTGTAAAATAAAAAATACTAAAAATGTTAATTAAGTACTAATAAGAATGAAAATGATTAATGACAAATCCGTTTTTAA
>NW_017537018.1:246465-250111 GCF_001853355.1 Bactrocera latifrons
GGAAGGACCAAGTGGAGAAGGACCTGGCTTCACTTGGAATATCTAATTGGCGCCACGTAGCGAAAAGAAGAAACGACTGGCGCGCTGTTGTTAACTCGGTTATAATCGCGTAAGCGGTGTCTACGCCAATCAAGAAGAAGAATGAAAAATTTTCAACAGCCTCGGATGAGAGACCCCTCTTTTGATGATGACTATGCCAACGAATTAAGGGTTATGATTTGAGGGCATGTACCTGGAATATCCGGTCCCTTTATTGGGAAGGTGCCGCTACCCAGCTGGTTGATGACCTCATAAAAATAAAGGCTGACATCACCGCCGTCCAAGAAATGCGATGGACGGGACAAGGACAGAGACGAGTATGTAAGTTTGGTGTGGGATTCGTGGTGGGAGAGAGGCTCCGAGTACCATCATTCAATTCGGCGAAAGAACGTCTAGCCACAATTCGCATCAAAGCGAGGTTCTTCAACATATCGCTGATCTTCGCCCACGCCCCGACTTAAGAGAAGGACGATGTGACCAAGCATTGGTTGAGTCTAGTGGTTAGTGAAAATTTAATGTTCATTACGTATTGCTTATATTGCATTCGCTTTTTATATTTTTAAACAGGGAAGGGAAGGAGTTGTTAACAGATTCAACTCATTTTCAACCAATGCTCGATGATATGCCAAGTACTTCTAAACAGAGCCGGTCTGCACTAAGCCGTAGCATGTGCAGACCAAATGCAGTGTATCCACAAGAACGCAGCAAATCCTGTTCCAAATGGTCGTTATCGTAAAAGCGTTATAGAACGATATTTTGATCAAAAAATCGAACTAAAAAAAGTGCTGAAGAAAAGGCGAAGTTTTAGGCGAACATACAAAAACAAATGCAGGATTTGGCCGAAAAACGAGAATAAACTGAAAATAGAAGAAGAAAATTTTAAAATTTACAACAGTCTATTATGAATAAAAAATAGAAAAGCTACTTGATTTCATAACGAAAATATATTGTTTTATTTAACGGAAATATATAATCGAGCTTATCATAAAATGAACAGTTTTTACACACAAATGTTATTATAAATAATTTTATTATTTGAGATTGAAAAGAGAAAATGTTGTTCTAAAAGTGCACTTTAAAATTAAAAAGATTAAAATTTATTAATTTTTCGTGTTAAAGTTGTAAGCAACTGATTCCGGCAATCTCCACTTGCTTCTCTCGATCGTTATTAGTTCTGGCTCTGGTTCGGCACTTTCAATTTGATGGTCAATAATTGTATCGCTGTTTGTAATAATACATATATTGTGCATATTGCATGCACTTGCAATTAAATTCGAAATTGCACATAAATTTCTGTGCTCTGTAAATTTAATAAGCCTTCGGAAACGTCCTTTTAGTGCTTCAAATGCATTTTCAACAACTATTCTTGCTGAAGAATGTGTTTTCTTAAAGGTGATTTGATTAGGCGTTAACGAACCATAATCTTTAAAAACCGGAATGAGGTAAGGGTAAGCCGAGTCCCAGAGAATAAAAGTAGAAATAAACTTTTCATACTACTTACCGCTTTTCTATAAAATGCTGATCTTTCTAGCATTCCAGAGTCAAGACATTTTTTATCAGTATCGACAATGGCCTGTAGAACAACACTATAATTGCGTTTACGATCAAAATGTATATGTTTGTCATTTATTTGTGTATTAATTGTTATGTGGGTACAATCAATAGAACCAATAACACCTGGTATTTGTTTCCTTTGTAAAAACATGCGAGTTGTTTTTTCCAATGCATCTCCAGTTGGCCACTTACAAACCCGACGAACAATCGCCCATGCTGTGGACCTAGTTACACCAAACCACGGTAGAGGAGGAGTAGAGTCACTATCAGCTAATGTTATGTAAACAAAGCCTCAGCTGAGAGGTGCCACTGTAGAAACGTCAAGGGGAGTCCGGGGTTGAGTTTCTATTGGAATCCAAGATGGCCGACTTTTAACCGGAAAATGGTTGCATTGTGTTATTTTCTAAAAAATAATGGAAAAGTTGTCCAAAAAATATTGGTTATATATAAAACTGTAATATATTTTCAAAAGAAAATCGTTTTATTTTAATATATATTTTTAAAGATGAGAACAATATGAGCAAATACATGAAAAATTAAGTGTTTTATTTATGCCTCGTTTTAATTGTGGTAAGTTCACCACAGAAAAAATGTTATGAACAAATAAGCAACCATGCCGAATGGTGGGGTTCAGAATATGCTCATTCACAGCCATAATCATAACGCAGGTTTTGCAAGACAATTTGTTTTAATTTATTTCATGGAACAATCTTTTACTATGGCTTATTTAGTTATTTGGATCTGGAAGAAGTGTTTGGAAATTTCCATTGGAAAGATAAATAACAGATCCACTGGAATTTTATTCCAATAAAAGTACGAAAAAACTAAACATGGCTTCGTCAATATTGCTGCGTAATGGGTCAGGTACTGTTCCAATTTTATGTTCCCATATTAAGAGATGAAAAAGCGACACGCGATGCTGTGAAGTATTCAAATGTAGTTATCAACTTAGTTGGTCGTGAATTCGAGACAAAATTTTAAATTCAATGACGTGCTCCTGGAAGGTGCATGTCGCATTGCTAGGTAAGCTAAAATTAAACTTTATTTCAAAAGATTTACCATGTATTTTTTAATTTTTTTTTATAGAATCAGCAAAGAAGCCGGTGTACAACATTTGATTATTTGTCTGCCTTAAACGTTAGTTCCAAACCAATGTGCTTTGTGCTTGAGGGTGGAAGTAACTTTTTGAATACCAAATACTACGGTGAATGTGCTGTTCGGATGTTGAACAAGCTATTGTCAATTGCGCTAAGGATCCCGATCAAGCTGTTGGGTAGGTTTTGAGCAAAATTGAATTTACATACTCTCTAATATGCTAAACTTTCAACATCCACCTTGCAGACCAAAGCGTTACCAGTTGAGCGAATTAATTGACTGGTTCCATCGTGTTGTGGGCAAAGATGAAAAATGGTTGGGATACCGTCGTTAAGACATGCGTTGCGATCCTACCTATTGAAAGTCAAGTTCACTGAGCTTATCTGTCCTGTACAATCTATTGGTGAGCTACATATTGGTGAGGAACGTATCGATCGCGAATGCATTACGATGTCATTTGGGTGTACAATTGACCTCCATGGAAGAGCAAGTACCGTGGGAATTGCAACCATATCGTGCTGCGCAATATTATGATGCCGAATTGGGAGAGTGAGGAACCCAGCTCCACCAAAACCGATAAAACATCGGGATGAACTACGTATGTTTGCATAAAATTACTATAATGGCAACAACGCTAATAACAACAGCCAAGCAAATAATAAACAACACTCATCAAATAAAAGTTGGTGGCCAAGCAGCGGTTTGAAAAGAAACATTTGCATTTACGCGAATTGCAATTCGTCTTTACATCTAGTGAATTATGGTCGATTATGAACGATTTGGAAATTGATAATTAAACTTTAAAAAACAAAAAAATGTAATTTGGTTAATAATGAACCGCTATTAAAAATTAAGGAATTTGAGTTGTATTTTTATTTTGGCCAAACAAGTTATTATCGATTAGGATAATTTCAAATGGAGTATATTTCGAACAATCATTTTTTTGTTTTTTTTTTTT
>NW_017537018.1:252627-254779 GCF_001853355.1 Bactrocera latifrons
TTATTGATGGATCCCTCAAGCAACAACATTTCGAAAATCTACAACTTTTTGAAAGACAGCGACCTTCTTCGACGCATATAATATAACCAGTCGGCCGATAGCCCATGATAATAATTGTATTATTATGTAAGCTTTTATAAAATAAAATAAAAAATAAAAAAAAATAAATTTTTATGATCAACACTTTAAAAGATATTAAATAATGCAAGTGTTTACGTTATTTAAGTGATTATATTGAATTACTTTGCATATTTGTTAAATTTTTTTGGGATATTACTTGTTGTTTTATGTTAAATCAGTTGTTTTTTTTTTGTGCAATTTTTAAACACGCTTCAAGTATTTCTAAATTTTTGGATGCAGTAGGATACAATCCTGGGTGGTAATTTGTCGTTTGAAATTAACAAATTGACAAAGCGTTAGCCGTTATAGGAAAACATCATATTGAGTTTGAAAAGAAAGATATGTCGAAGTTTTTAATAACAATACATATTAGTGTTAATAATAAACTTTATTATTAAAACCAAATAAGTGGTGTTGCTGAAATAATGTAAGATTAAGGTAAGATGTATGAATATATTAAAAAATGACGAAGTTTTTAATAAGTTTTTGTTTACAGAAGAATGCCGAAATCGTGTGTGTGTGGATGTGCGGCAGCTGAATCCTTCTATAAAATTTTATATATACATACATATTTTGTAATTATTCTTATAATAATAATAACTTAAAGATGCAAAAATAAATTATCAAAAATATTTTTAAAGTTAATAAAAATCGTTTCATTTCGTTGGAATAAAGAGTACATGAGAAATACATATACCAATAAATTAAATAATTTGAAAATAATTACATGTACACATTTAAATGCAATTTCACATACTTATAAAGAAATAAATATTGTACCGTTTCTATCCGTTTTATCGTAAATAGTATACGGATGAGAATTAGAACGATGTATTAAAAATCCAGCTTCAAGTGCTTAAATATCTTCTTTCTTCTTCTCTCTAAATTAAAATTATTAGTAGTAATATTTCAAAAACTTACGAATACAAACCTTTTTATGCTTTCTGTCTGTCAATTGTAAACAAATACATTCAGAAGAAAACTCACCACCGAACAATCTAAAATCACTATGGCGTTTAAATCAAATATTAGTAAACAAAATGTCATTAATAAAGAATTTCCTTTTATATAACATTAAGCAACATATTAATAGTTTTTCAGTAATTCCCACGACAGCCGGTTCTACGTACCGGATTTGACTCGGATTTGCTCGAGTTGCTCCACATCCTCCTGACTCGTGCTGGCATTGAGTCCAACCCGGGCCCGGAGGAATTYTTCTGCTGCGTTTGCGCRAAAAGGCTCCATCCAAACTCCACCTCGGTCAGGTGCAACACATGCAATGGATGGAGCCATTTAAGACCTGCTGTGTGCTGTGCTGTGCTGTGGCCCATGTTGCCTACGCAATATTGCGACGTTAGCCTCTACGGCTGTGCAATCTGCACTCAGTTCGCGCGCTGCGCCACCACCCACCTCGAATGGCCAACAGAGGACCTCCACGGTCCCCCGGAGCTCAACTAGGCAACATAGCTCCCACTAGACCACCACCTGAGCCTAGCCAGCCACCAGCATGGATTCCGTAAAATGCACAGTACCACCACAGCACTTAGCGTCAGAAACCACCCTGTAAGAGAACGATCCTCGTAGCGTTGGACCTGTCAAAAGCTTTTGACACGGTCAACCACACAASGCTACTGCAGGACATCGAGAAAACCACGCTTCCTCCAGGGCTCAAGAGGTGGACCATGAACTATCTGAACGGTCGTCAGTCATCCATACTATTTCGAGGTGTAACATCTGAACTGAGAAGAATTAAACAGGGGGTTCCGCAGAGTGGTGTCCTCTCCCCGTTACTGTTTAACTTCTATATCTCGAGACTCCCGCAACCACCAGAGGGGGTTTCCATAACCTCGTACGCTGATGACTGTACGATATTGACGTCGGGCAATAGAATCGGTGGCACGTGTTCGAAGGTAAACAACTATCTCTCCGACCTTTCTTGTTTCCTCACTGCACGAAACCTCCAAGTTTCCCCTACCAAATCCACAGCGACCATATTCACAAACTGGACGAAGGAGTATAGACTGGAACTTAA
>NW_017537018.1:261954-264005 GCF_001853355.1 Bactrocera latifrons
GCTTCAACGATCCCACTCATCTCCAACTTTATTACTCACCGTAACAATTTAACCTCCCACTCACCCTCCGCACAAATTGATACTCTCAGTTCTGAGTAGACTATGCGTATTCTTCAATGGAATTTGAATGGTCTATTTAACCACTTGATCTTAATCTCCTTATCAATCAATTTTCACCACACATTATCGGACTACAAGAAACACACCTCCCGCTAATAAATCAGCTTACACTCCCAACAACTACGTAGGTTACTTTTATAATCTCCCCCGCAATAACACAGCTAAACAAGGAATAGCCATTTTTATAAAAAAAAATCTGTTAGACATAAACAAATTCCCATTTCCTYCAACATAGCCACCCTAGCAGTGGAAATCGACATAGGCTTTAAATTTTCTGTAATTACGTGCTACATACCACCACACCAAAATTTTAACTCCAGAGAAATCATAAAGATCGCTGATTCCTTTTCTGCACCATCTATAATTTTGGGCGATTTCAACGCCTGGAGCCCTCTTTGGGGCTCTAGTTCTACAAACCGCAGAGGTCAGGAGTTAGAAGACACCATACTTGCGAAAAGCCTTGTCGTTCTAAATGATGGACAACCAACATACTTCTCCACACATAATTCGTTCACCCACGTAGACATTGTTCTTTCATCGGCCTCAATTAAAAAATGCAAAAAGACAATCGTTTGTAAAATTTACAGCTAACATAAAGCCTACCTCTAGTCCTAAAAAGGTTTGGTGGGATATAAAAGCTCTGTCGGGCGCATCTAAACACCATAAAATTGGTTTCATCCACTCTACACAAGGCCCTATCTACGACCCCAAAGAGATTGCTGAACACTTTGCAAGTTMATGGTCTAATGCTTCTCATAATTCTAATTTCCACATGGATTTCAACTCTCTCAGTAATATAATTATTCCTAAAACCTACCGCAACCCGTCACCTTGCCCTACANTCTCTCAGTAATATAATTATTCCTAAAACCTACCGCAACCCGTCACCTTGCCCTACAGCTTCCCTAATCGAATCAGCAATCTCACTTCACGAATTCGWCTCGACTATTTCTACTATGTCGGGTAGCTCTCCAGGCCCGGATAAAATATCCTACTCCCTCACCAAAAACCTTCCTCATACCCTTAAACTCCCACTCCTATCTTTGTATAACAGAATTTTTGATAAAGGCACCCTTCCACAAGATTGGAAAAAAGCTGTTGTTATACCTATCCCTAAACCTAACAAAAACAGCCCTTCCGTCCCCAACTTTAGACCTATATCAATAATACCCTGTATATCTAAGGTGCTTGAAAAAATTATATCCGTGGGAACTATGTGGTACGCCAAGAAAAAAGGGCTCGGTGCCATCGACCCACTTCGGTATTTTGAACACTGTGCTTCGACAACGCTCTCTGCAAGAAACCACCTGTCCGTCCTTAGTCTAGATTTTAAAAAGGCTTTCGACAGAATTGGTGCACACATAGTTTTACGAGAATTAGAACGCTGGTGCGTTGGAGACAAAATCTACAGTTTTGTTAGAGCCTTCCTCCTGAATCGTAAAATTTTGTCAGCGTAAATAATCAAAACTCGAACATATACCCCTTGCACAACAGCGTGCCACAAGGCTAACTTCTTTCAATCACCTTATTTATAATTGCTTTTAATGAACTCAGCTCCCTATTATCCCAATATGATACGGTTGAGCATTTAATGTATGCTGATGACGTTCTAATATTTTCCGCTCTCAAAGACTTTACATTAATGACAGAAACTTTCACGAGAATTCTAGATGACATATCCAACTTGTCAAAAACATCTGGATGTAAAATCTCAGCTAACAAAAAGCTCAATCTTCCACATCTGCAGAAAACATAAATGCACCTTTCCTACCCAAATTTCTCACACTAATACACTCAGAATACTTGGTATAATTTTTGATAAAAAACTAACTTACAAGGAACATTGCAAATATGTTAGAATACATTTAATATCTAGACTTAACATTATTAAGTATTTATCATCTAAGCACTGTCATATACATATGTCAAAT
>NW_017537018.1:264175-265240 GCF_001853355.1 Bactrocera latifrons
ACACAGCAGTAAGAAGAAGCATACGCGCGTTCCCCACCTCTCCGATCAGAGCCGTTTAACCGAAGCAGACCTACCGAACATCCAGCAAAGAACTAAATATAATTACATGATGCTTCTACCTAGGATTCTCCATAATAGGAACAAAACCTTTTTCAACATCCTCGAGACGTCTACAACTAGGATGAATGCATCCAACAAACAGTCCACCCTCTTGCAATGCATAGCGCTGATCAACTGGTGTAAAACCCATCGGCCTGCTCATGCCACAACATCAAGACGTTCACTCGTCTTAGATAGGCCACACGACATGAACTCACTGTCATATTCTTAACGGTACCGATCAACCAAGCTGTCACCATTGCAACGCTCCGACCCAATCAGTCAATCACCTCGTCGATGAATGTCCTGCACTGCATTTATTAAGGAAATCAATCTTTGGGAATAAGAGACCTTCTCAAAGCAACAAACAGCGATAACATCAGTGCCAATAATAAATTTCTTAAACTGTGTAACATCAAAGATATATAACACCACATACACCTAAATATCCTTACTAAATATTTTCTTTTCACCATAATCTTAGTATTAAGAGCCGAAGGCCCTGGTAGCCAGTGCTGATTCTTACAAGTGGATTAATTATTTATAATTAGTTCTCTTTTAAAATAAATAAAATAAATAAAAACAAGAAAAAAAGGTTAACTTCGGCTGTACCGAAGCTAATATAATCTTCACAGGTGCATTTCTTTTAGTAACTATATGTTTAAGAAAATCTAAAGGCGTAACCGGCCAGTAGTTTTCATTCAAAGGAAAACATTTCTTCTTCTTCTTGATTGGCGTAGACACCGCTTACGCGATTATAGCCGAGTTAACAACAGCGCGCCAGTTGTTTCTTCTTTTCGCTATGTGGCGCCAATTAGATATTCCAAGTGAAGCCAGGTCCTTCTCCATTTGGTCCTTCCAACGGAGTGCAGGTCTTCCTCTTCCTCTGCTTCCCCCGGCGGGTACTGCGTCGAATACTTTCAGAGCTGGAGCGTTTTCGTCCATCCGGACAACACGACCTAGCCA
>NW_017537018.1:268008-269208 GCF_001853355.1 Bactrocera latifrons
GAAACACGTTGTAATTGTTCATTTCTACGGTGAAGAATAATATCTCGAGATTGAAACTGATCGCCAACAATTACAATGGCCACTTCATCAATGGTTGATGCATTGAATCTTCTTGAATGCTCTCTAGTTGGAGTTTTATCGGCTCTTATAACGATTCTGTGATTATCAGACGGCAACCGATCCATAGCAGTTTTGAACAATTGGGCTAATTCATTGTGCTGATGAAAAAAATCTTGTAGTTCGCAAAGAATTTCTCTTTTTGTGTGAGAACCAATTGTGCAGCGTTGATTTAATTCAATATTTTTATCTCCGAAGAAATATATTTGTAAAAATTGATGGTTAGCGTCGGGGAGCGGTAGCAATGAACCCGCATGTATATTATAGTCGATTGAAGGGTCGTAATCAAATGCAGCACGGAACATATCTTCCAAAACACGACGTCGTATTCGCGTAGGTCTTGCTGGGACACATGAGGGAAAGAATAAGTCCTCCTGATTAAAAAATATATATAAGGTTATAGGTACCGCAAACGCTTAGTTTAGGAGATATTCGACCTTAAAGTTCAAAAATTCGCACACTTTGTTCACATTTTTCACTTTAAATTAATTAAATTACACTATAAACTTGTAAATAACTCCATATCTTACACTTTTAGCAGGTTTTTTACCTAAAAAATTCCATTTTAAAAATTACATTGTACACTCGTTTTAACCTCATTTGTTTACCAAAAATTACGATGAAATGGAGCGCTGCCATGTGATGATAAGGCAATTTGTTGAAATTCCTCTTTTTCGCAAAAATTCCTCTATTCATGCATATGGATATTTTCTTTTTTAAATTTATTAAGCAAATAAGTAATATTATATACATTTATTAGTAATATTATATAATAATATTGTATATATGTACATATGTATAAATAATATTATATAATAACATTACGTAATAAAGAGTAAAGTATATTAGTACAGTGCGAAAATTAAAATTTTATTTCAATGTGAGTGCATGGTAACCAATAAATATAACCACTTTATATCCGAAACTCATATTTTAAATATAAAAATTGATGTATCGCCACCTAAAATACAAAACAATGTATAGTCAAAAATAAATGGAAATCGCTGACAGATATAATAACTAAATTTTATCCATTTTATAACGAAAATTAAAATTTTATTTCAATATGAGTGCATGGTAACC
>NW_017537018.1:271278-272293 GCF_001853355.1 Bactrocera latifrons
TCAATAATTATTCTTTAAAATAGCCGGAATAAAAAAGCAAGCGACCGAAATTGAACGATTCAAATAATTTACAAATCAAAATATTGAAAAACAAACAAAAGAGAAAAGTATAATGTTTTTTTATATCTAACCCTTTCCAGATCCACAGCGAACATCCTCTGAAAATTTCATGAAGATTGGTTTCGCCGTTCTCGAGCGTTAGCGTTACTAACAAACAATCATTTTTACATATAAAATAAAACGTTTGTATGGGAAAAAGAAAAGGGCTGTTTTTAGGGGTTTTAAGGCAACTTTCGTAATTTTTCCTTACATAAGAATTATAATAATAATAACAAATACAACAAAAAAAAAAATCAGCCAAATCGGTTCAGCCGTTTATGAGTGATGAAATTACAAAGAAAGTGGCATTGATTTTTATATACATATGTATATAGATTAAGAAAATGGGTTTTGGATCTTAATCTTTTTTAAAAACTCTCAGCACATTGTACAGAGTAAAGTATTTTTTTTCACTTAACTGTTGTTTGTATTACCTAAACCGAATAACTATAAAGTTCTGTATATAGTATATAAATGATTAGGAAGGCCATCCAGGCTAGCGATAACTTGATTAAAAGCTAAAATATTTTTTTGAAACTTTGTATACGTATTCCTTGGGACTCAATGGGGGTTGATATTGCATATAAGCGGGAAAGTGCCTTTAAGTCAAAATATATCAAGTTTCAAAATAAGCCCTAAATTAATATACAAAACTGAAATTTGGCCCGGGAGTAATAACAGCAAAGGGCATTCATTGACTAAATTTTTTTAAAAAGTGAGGGTGGTTCAGCCACATAAATGGTTTAATGATGATTAAATATTTTCTAACCCACTAAAAATACACTACAAGCATAAAATTTGACAACCTACTATCCTGGTTGAGCTCGATGTATGAAAAATATGTCACAAAGCACTCCACGCTTTTCTCACAATAATCCAAGAATTTTTCCTTCATTATTATTGTTAGTTTATACAA
>NW_017537019.1:0-7405 GCF_001853355.1 Bactrocera latifrons
TTAGGCATCCTCCTTAGAACAGTATAGCATAACGTATATATATAATGTAATTAAAATTTTGTTTTCCGATATTACCGAGCTAAAAATTAACATTTTAGAACTAAAAGGACGACTGAAAGCCCAGTAGCTAGTGTCGCTTTTTAATTTATGCTGTAATTTATTATTGTATAAATTGTTGTAAAAAAATAAATAAATAAAATAAAATAAATCGTGCACACACCTTTCGAAAGCCCAAATGTTCGGTTAAAATGCGATAAATCGATGTTTTGGAGATGTTCAATTCCATTTCCATGAATTTAAATGATGATTTCGGCTGATTTTTGATGAATTCATGCATTCATTTAAATTCGTGCACTCTGCTACGGGATAGGCAATTATCGCCATAAACTTGTTTCATCAATTGAAACGTTTCGGTAAAAGTTTTACCAATTAAAAAAAAAAATTTAATGTTGTCTCTTTGTTGGAAGCTCATTTTCGCACCAATAACACAAACATACTGACACTTAAAACGCAATAACTTTACTTCCAATCAATGAAATGGCATGAATTTCTCATTGAACAATCGATGAAGATAGCAGATTCTAAAGCACCAGTATAGATGGTGCCACCAGGGGGCGCTAGATTCAAAACGTCCTGTGTACTTTGGAACGCTCCTTGTATATCAACCAAACAAACGTGATTATAACCACGTCCATTTCTCATATAACGGTTAAGTTGAAAGCTACTAAATAAGCTTATAAGAAGCGGTCAATTTCACAAAAAAGATGGTGCTTAAGGGCTTCATAACAATTGGTTATAAAATTAGACAAAGGAAAGTGAATCGCCCCAGGTCGGCCCGAATAATTTGGTAAATCACTTCATTTATTTCATTTAGATTTACAATTATAAAGGCATAGTTTCATATTTTCGCGTTCTAATTATAAGCTAGAACAGGATGAATATTAGATTTTTTAGGATTATATAAAAATATATATATATTTTTACCTGTTTTCCGCTCCGTGATAATATTTTTCCTAAATATACGCAGGAATAATATTCAAATACAACTTTTGTGTAAACATTTCTGGTAGTGTAGCCAACTCCACTGGGGCAGAATTGAAGAACGTAAAAAATTTAAGTTTGAGTTTTTTTTTTACCGTTGAGTGGATATCGAAAGTTTGGAAACAACAAATATAATATTAAGGAACTGTATAAAGAGTTTGTAAGATCTACTATTCCTATGAAATACTTTTTGATTGAAATTGAAATTTTGTTGAAAAGTTTTTCTACTCTTCAGTCATCTGTGTTTTATTCACTACAAAAAGCGCATTATATTATATTTAATCTCTTCTTAACAACCACATATCGTATTCTACGCCTGTTGAAAGTTAAAATAATTTAAAATGCATTTTTGGTAACTACCAACAGCAAAAAAATAAGAAGATGTGGTAACGTTTCTTCATCTAATTTAGGAAAAAATATTCCATTTTTAAACGAAAATAATTTATGAATCTGTAATAAACATGATTTAAGAGGCTATACCAGTGTGACACTTTCAACAAAAAAAAAATTATTTTGCTGTTTCTATAGCTTATATTTAGATAAATATCCTGAAAAATCGGGAAGGTCGTATCTTGAATAGTTTTTGGATGGCGTCATTCTAAAGAGCGACCGATCGGACATTTTTCAAAATTGCTGGCGTCATAACTTATTGAGAAATTGACCGATTGACCTTAAATTAAAACTGAGTCTTTTTGAATAAATTTACTATACAATGATCTACGATCTTTTCGATTGGTTGAAAATTGTCAATTTGGCATTAAAAAAATGACAATTTTTTACCTAAAAAAACTATTTTTTTCAAAATTACGCCATTTTGTTAATTGTTGATATTCTTTAAAGATCGTAGGTGATTGCATAGGAAATATCTTTAAGTTTAATAACCTTTTCGTGCCAGCAGTTGGGGTACTTTTTTCACCTCCGAAGACAGCTCATAACTCCGACTTCTAATGGATTTGAGTGATCAAGAAGGCCTTTTTATGCGAATGAAATCAGTTTTAACTCCAACATTTTTGTCTTCTAAATATAGTATAAATAAAATGTTCCTTTTTTAATTATTCACCTTATCATGAGCAATAACTAAATTGGATATTTGTTGTTTTTGGTTTAAAATTTTGCACTTTAATTATCTGACAAATCTTCAATTTATAAGTTGGTAACACCAAATAATCTTCGTACGAAAATATTTCATATTCGTAATATCTAAAAAGAGTTGAGTTGATCTGAATTTTGCTTCAACTTCAATTCAACTGAGTCAGCCAATATGATCCGCATTCTGTCATTTTACAGAGTGAAAATGAAATTCAAATTAATATGTAAGTTACCATTTAAAAATAACAGTGTTATGTGCTTTTCAAACATTTATTGTAAAAAAAAAATATATATGTAAAAAGGAAAACACAAACAGTATAAACACAAAATCGATGACGATTGGGAATATGTATATATTTGATTAAATTAAACTATATTATATTAATATTGATATAAGTCACTAATAGCGTTATGCGTTTTCCTAACATTTATTGTCAAAAAAAAAAAATTTATTAGCTGAAATTTGAAACAATAAATTAATTGTTTTTAGTTGTTAGTTTTTAGTTTAATTGAACACAAATTACGGCAGAAACTGTGCTGCATAATTTTCTTCTCAAAGCAATATAAGCGAAAACAACCAATTATAAATAGTTAATGGAGTTACCTCACCGTTTTGAAAAGTTGACTATAATAACTAACATCACGTTCGCTCTTAAAGACTTGCTGCAATATTGAAACCAAAATGCTACTTACTATTTATAAGGGGATGTAGCAAAGGTCAAATGTGTATACGTTTAGTTGAAATGAATTACTCCCATGAGGCAATCAGTAAACGGCATCTTGTACGCTCTTTGCCTAACTAAATAATCTCATAATATTTAGCCAATCCACCTTTGATTTGTATTCTTTCTTTCAAATATATTCTTTTTTTTTTTCTTTGATTCCTCCAACTTATCTTCTTATTTTGAAATTTTATTTTTTCTAAATAGCTTACTCGGTTGAGTAGTTCTAATTCCAAATAATCGTTTCATGTTATTGTTGTTGTTTATTATCAGTGCATTCTCTGCAGAAAACAATTTTAGAGCATAGAAGTGTTATTTGTCTTACAAAACAATATAGAACGTGAGAAGAAAAGCAATAATTGCGTTTTAAAAGAGCAAAACATCATCTTACACATGTTAATATACATAAAGTAGTATATAAGTATGTACATATACATACATGTACACTTATGCATGTATAGATTTTTATATAGGTGTTAATATTGAAAAAAATAAAAGAGTGAGAAAAATTTTATTTAATCATCTAGTACATGAACCAATAACACTGGATCACAAATTTGAATTTGTTTTTTGTTCCACGGATGCCACTATCCAATTTGTATGTGAAATGGCTCGCTGATTTCGAAAACCGAGTAAATTTTTTTTTACGGATACGTTTTTGAGATATTTGCAATTTACCGTTATTCGACCAAAAAAAAGGTGTCTTCATTTAATCATGTATATCTCACTGACCAGTTGAGCAATGGGGGGGTGCGATAAGGCCATGCGAGATAAGACCATAATGGCTTTATCTCTCATCCAAATGAGGGATAAAGCCATACGGTCTAATTTCCATTTAAATGTGAGATGAAACCATATATTCTTTTGATCAGATGGGACATAAAGCCATATTTTTTATTTGCAAATGAGAGGTAATGCCATATTTTTTATTTTAAAGTAAATGGAAATAAAGCTATTAAGGCTTTATTGCACTTTTGAAAATGGTTTTATAGAAAAACTAAGAAAACTTTTCGCATTCGGGAGGGGGCGGGCCGGCGCGCGGCGGGACGCGAAGGAGAGTAATCACAGAACCSCCAAACCATCCTGATATATACACTTACATTTTTTCAACCATGTTTTATTATTGTATTAGCAATTTTGCAGTTCTTTAACAGGAAAAAAAAGACAACAAAAAAATTTAATTCTTTAACAAAAAAAAACCAAAAAAGTTATATTATCTATGTTAACAAAAAATTGGTTGAGTATCTATAATAATCGCTCTGCAAATTGGACATAATGTTTTTATGCCTAACGAATCATTTCTATTTTTCATATGATTATAACAATCTTGACAAACAGTGTAATGTTTGCACGGGTTGAAAAGAAGCTGCCTTTCCCTTTCGCAACATATTATACATAAGAGGCTTTGTTGTGTTTAAGCTTCCTTCTCCACTTGCTTCATCGTTGTTGGATTCATCATCGTCAGAAGTGTGAAGCTCATTTATGAAATCTTCTGCACCCAAACAGTTTTTCATATGTTAAAACTGTGTGAGAATTCCCATTAATGTTTTTTTTTTTTTTTTGTTTCAATAAGCCGAGATTTTGCTTTATATAACAGTCACGTCGATAACATATTGATTTTGCAGCTGCAGCCGGAAGTTGATTTTGAAAAATCACAACATTTCTCCGAATCTATTTCTAAGTGTGTCCAAAAACTTGAAAATATTACCACGCTTCGGAAGCTTTATGTTTAAACGGCTATGAAAACTTTCCGCACAGTTAGTAGTCCTCATGAGTTCGTTATATACTGTAAAATTGACCGGTTTTTCCTAAAATAATAAAATGTAGCTATTAATAAATTTCCGTTTAAATTCAAATACTTACTTTTACCATCCACTGACATTTGAAGTATTTTATGAAAGGACCGAAAAAGCTTTCAGTCTTGTTTCCTGTACACAGATTTTCACCCATACTTTCTAAAATGGCATAAGCATTCTCAATATCTTTAGGTTTCAGCAACGGTAAATAGAGACATTTTGAGAATAATGCTTTGGCTCCTTTATTTCTATTTCATTTTGTAATGAAATTAGAAATTTTAGATGCTTTTCGCCGAAGAACGTTTGTGCAATGGAACCAACATCCGATCGCTTTTACTTCTGAGTATACACATTTGAAAGCATTACGCATGCTGGCTTCATAATCAGTAAGTATTGACTTTGGATGCAGATCCAACACATTGGATTGTATATATTTTAGTAGATGTACGTATGCTGCCTCGGATTTTGATGACATCAGCACATATGTAAATAAACGGATACGCCTGAGAGATGAAATTTTTATTTTATAAATAATGTTTGCAATACATATAATGATATACTTACGTGATCTGCGTGAATTAGGTGTATTATGAGCAATTGTTTAAACTGTTTAGAAAATGGTACACTACTAAAAGTTCCATCAATAATATAACTGCTTCCTTCAGAGCCACTCATTTTGGTTATAGCATTAGAAATAGTCGGTGAAATAAACAAAGCGTATGAAAAGTCTTTCTCTATAATTGTGTCTATGTAAATTGTCTTTTTGGATCAAATCTGGACATAGCGAATTGTTTTTGAACTTCTTCATTTGTAAACATATCCATGATGTGGTAGGTTGTTTGGGATATTTTTCGTGTTTTATTTCAAACAAATCTCTACGCATTGAACCAAACTCCACTAAATGTGCGGATGATATATGCTTTTTGCACAATTTGTCAAATATTTAACGAACACTAGTTCTTTTTAAAGTGGCATTTTGACCTCACTTTTGATCGCATTTATTATTTTCAACTTTTCAAACAATATATTTTGTGTTTTTATGACCATGGACTGAATTTGAGTTTTTAATTTTACGACAATGAATCAGGAGGTTGTTGAAATCAACTGCAACGCCAACTTTACAGTTCTTATTGTAACAATAATAGTATTTAATATTTCTACTTGTATATTTATGTTTATAGATTTGTTCTTCCTTTTCAATATACAAAAGTTTACTATTTTTTCTAAACCCTGCTATAATGTTGTACTCAAAAACTGTGTTCACATTTTCCATTTTGTTAAGAATTTCGCGAAATTGAAAACACGTGCACGGCAATAAAAATATGGCATTAAATAATAACGTCATTGTCAAATGCACTTTTTATCAACACAGGGTGACTTCTAATAAAACAGTACATTGCCAATTGCACTTCTTGTCAAAGCAGGGTGAGGATTTCCCATTTTTGTTATCTTGTAAAAGAGTAAACCTTTACTAATCTTCATAAATTGCAAAATATAAAAAACGTTAAAAAAAAAATCAAATATGATTTTTCTTTAAAATGCATTTGAGATATAAGGCCATATTGAATTATGTGCTAAAGCCATGATGGCTTTATCTCAAATTCAAAAGCGAGATAAAGCCGTATCGTTTTTTCCAAATAATATGGCTTAATCTCCCATTCAGATGTGAGTTAATGCCATCATGATCTTAACTCATATGGCCTTATTGCACCCCCCCTTGAGCAAATTATAGAAAATAAAAGTGAATGAAATTATAAAAATATTGTCTACTCCATTTTTCCATAGGCCTTATAATTTCTGAGAAATTGATTAATCACTTCGTGTTTTTAAATTTTTTCCTGTCCTGTTTCTTTATAAAAAACTAACCTACCAACGAACAAAATCCATGGATAAATAGGAAAGTTGTACATGATCAAATAAATATATCCAAGTCGCGCAAAGTCAATGTATACGTATATGCGTATGTAGTGTGTAAAGTAGGGGTGGGATTGTTTTCGAATATCATTAGAATAAACTAATAACGCTATTCGTATAAAAATAAATCAAATAATACTTTTAGAACAGTAATACTCAAATACTGTTGTAGTAGGTAGTTTCCATCGAAAGCAAGAGGTGTCAGGTTCGAAACCCCTGTAGTCATGTTAATTTGCTTAACATGTGTGTATACAGGCAGATTTTCGAAGGGTAATTAGTTGCGGAAAATTCCTAATGCAAATAAATCTAATTCAAACATGCATACCTACATGCACACATACACATCTTGGTAAATTCATTAATTTTTTTAAAGCCAACATCAACAGCAGGTAGTATTTTTTTCCCCGGCTCGTCAATATGAAGGAACTTTTTTGTATAGGTAGGTTTTTTTAATTTTTTCGCGATCAAGCTATATATAAGGATAAATGCCCCTTGAAAGTTCATTATATCTGTAAGGCTCGCCGGTTCCAGTTTATATTTACAATATAAGAAACCATGAGCTATTTTTAAAATAAAATGAGTAAACGTACGCGAGAATTTGAGTGTACCAACGATTCGGAGATGTTCTGTTACATATGCGGTGAATATACTCTTGTACGGCATCGGAGGCAGTTTAGATATTCGATCCAATCTATATATTCGAAATATTTTGGTATTGAGCCTAAAAATATTGATAAACCTTGGACTCCGAATATTTTGTGTTCCTTGTGTCGAATAATATTGGTTCAATGGGAATCAGGATCAACAAAGTACGTATTAAAATTATGAAACTATGCTTCTTTT
>NW_017537019.1:8015-20371 GCF_001853355.1 Bactrocera latifrons
TCATAGACAGCAATAAACTGAGCTTGAAGGCCGTATTACTGCATAATGGCAACAAAAAGCCCTCGATCCCGATCGCGCATGCAGTAAACATGAAGGAAACATACGGGGTAATGGAGAAATTGTTAAAATTCAACAAATATGAAGAGCATGATTGGAAAATATGTGCCGATCTTAAAGTCGTTGGAATGTTCTGCGGTCTACAAAGTGGCTACACAAAACACTGCTGCTTTCTCTGCAAATGGGATAGATGAGCTCGTAGATACCACTATTGCATTAAGGATTGGCCGGAAATAGTTGAATTTACAATTGGTGTGGATAATATCAAAGACTTCTCACTTGAAAAGAAGGAAATCATTTCTCCGCCATTGCACATCAAGCTCGGCCTCATTAAAAATTTTGTTAAGGCGTTGGACAAAGAACGCAAAGCATTCAATTATTTGCAAAATTGTTTCCCAAATATTTCCCAGGCCAAGTTAAAAGAAGGTATATTTGTTGGACCCCAAATAAAAAAGTTGATAAATAATGACCAATTCAAAGGACTATTGTCACCAGWTRAGGCAGCAGCGTGGGATTCCTTCGAAATGGTCGTTTCTTCTTTTCTCGGTAAACACAAAAGTCCAAACTACGAGAAGATAGTGAGCGACTTAATCAAAAATTATGCAGAAATGGGTGATTATTCAAAACTTATTTAATTGAATTACATAAAATTTTATAATTTACTTATTTACATTTTCTTTTTTCACCAGGCGTAAATATGTCTTTAAAAATTCATTTTCTGCATTCCCATTTAATTTTGAGCATGGCGAAAGGTTTCACCAGCAAATGAAATTAATTGAGAATCGATACCAAGGTTTCTGGGACGGTGGTATGATGGGTGACTACTGTTGGTTTCTCATAAGAGAABCCGATCCTAAACTAAATAAACGACAAAACAAAACACATAATCATTTCGGCTATAATCATCAACTTAAGACAAAAATAACACATTGTTTTAATATATATTACTAATATATAAATAAGTGATTTATAAAAACTAAAAACGACATGAAAATTGACTTTTTACTTAACAGAAACAACGCATAACTAGATATCCCACCCCTACTTTACACACTACATACGCATTTGATCATGTACAACTTTCCTATTTATCCATGGATTTTGTTCATTGGTAGTTTAGTTTTTTCTAAAGAAAAAGGACTTCATATAAAATAAATGGGCGTGGCCTCGGCCACTTATGGACCAAAAACCATACCTGAGGAAGTACTCAACCGATTTCAATGAAATTCGGTACATAATATTTTCTTAACACTAATGACATGTACCAAATATGGGTGAAATCGGTTCACAACCACGCCTGAAATCTCGATTATCACTTTATCATGCAAGAGTATAAAATGTTCAGTGACACCCGAACTTAGCCCTTCCTTACTTGTTTCAGTTGTAAATAATCTATAATTAACTTTTACTCTTTTGTTTTAACTTATAAATAAAATAGTAAGGAAGGGATAAGTTTGGATGTAATTGAACATTTCATACTCTTCCAACTTGCAAGAATCAAGGCCGGCGAAATTTTTTCAGATGTTGTCAAGACTTTATTCTAAAAATTTAATCTAACTTTAATCTAAAAATATGTTGGTTTTAAACCCTATTCCGTTTCCGTTTTTATCCATTTAATTCAGAAAGATACACTATTATGAGTAAAACACGCTTTTCTAATTTTCTATTAAGAAAACTAACATACTGGTCGATTTATGCGATATAAAGTCATCTGGAAGCGTCTGGAGTTTTTTTTTTTTTTATTAATTTATGGCGCTTTTAGTATTAATCTTTAGTTCCAAGCTTCATTACGGTATCTCAATTTTTACTTAAGTTACTTCTGAATAGTTATTTATAATATTTATGTCAGTCAATTAAAAAATGTACCAACTCATGTTGAAAAACGCAGCAATAATGACGCAAATGGAAATATGGACAAATCAATTTATTAAAGCTCATCTCAAGGCCACTGGGTAAACTAGTTATACTATATATGAATAATTTCATGGGAACTACAATATATGTCTAAAGTTTTGTTGAAAACATTTATATCATTTCTGATTTTAATTCTTTTTTTTTTTTGCATCCAAATTAAAAGGTTTTAATTAAAAATTGAACGAACTTCGTGGAATGAAAATTTTCTTTTAAGCTGTATCTTTCCTTTGCGCTTCGAGGTTCTCGGCAACTGTATTGGATCTGGAAGTTTGGTCACTTTAGTGGTAAACACAGCTAGCATTATGTCTTCTAACACATATTTGTGAAAAGTATTATACACATATCATTTTTTCCTCTAAAATATTTGATTGCATATGGTTAATGATTGTGCCTCGCAATAGCTACTACCAATTCAACGTAATAGTTATTATTTCTATTCCTCAATTAAATGAGAATGTAGTCTTCGGAAAATTTAGAACTCCGAGCCTCTGACACTATAATTGTTACTTTCATTACTGAATGAATCAAGAATAACGCGTTTTACAACCAGTGCTTTTTATACTTTTGCAACCAGTTTCTCTAGAGTATTATAGTTTTGTTCATAACGAGAAAAGTTGAAATCTGGTTGACCGTTTGTCTGTCCTTCCATCCGTCCCTCCGTGCAAGCTGTCAATTGAGTAAAAATTTAGATATCTTGATGAAGCTTGATACGTGGGTTCCTTAGTACAAATAATTTTTCGAGTTCGTAGATGGACGTAATAGGACCACTGCCACGCCCACAAATCGCCATTAATCAAAAACATGTAAAGTGCTATAACTAAAAGCTCAATTAAGATAAAAAGCTGTAATTTGGTACAGGGGATCTCAGTAGCAAGGGGCACCTGTGGGCAAAAATGCTTGACAAAGGCGTGGCCCCGCCCTCTAAAAAGTTTAATATTCATTTCTAGTAAACCACTTATGCTACAACAGTGTGAAAATGGATGAATTCGGAGGATAACCTCGTTCACTCACCATATAACGGTACGATTTCGTCCATTTTCACAATATTGTTTGGAGTTTGTTCAAAATTTCTTTTCCAAAGGTGTCTCTAGCTACTATGATCCTCTGTACCAAATATGACTTTTATATCTGAACTTAATGCTTAGTTATGACACTTTCTATGCAGTGGTCCGATTACGCCTATCTACGAACTGGATCTTTTTTTGTACATTTTAAGGAACCTACCTACCAATTTTCGTTAAGATATCTCAATTTCACTGTGGAACATTTTTGGGATTATTGTCTGGGGGGTGAGAAATTCCAAGTCAGGGTGGTGGTACTAGGTCAGTATAGTAAAACCCTCAAAGGGTTTGGCGTTCGTATGTGTCAGTTTTTTTTTATGACCTTATAAATTTTTTCCTTATCTTGAGGTTTTTCGCTTAGTTGTAACATTTTGGCAAAAACGTAGTTTAACATAACTCGCGAACCACTTGTCGGATTTTGATGAAACAAATTTAGAAAAATTAAGAATTACAGTTTCTCTAATCTGTTTCTATACCGTTTTCCTATATGTGCAACACTTTCGAAGTTAAAAATTAATGTATGAAGGGAAAAAAGTTTTTTTCCTAAAAATGTAAATATTTTTTTTAATTCATGAAAATCCAGCAACACTGGTTCTGTAATGTTCACATAAAACATGCATTGTCATTATACTTCTTCTCTTTCTCACACTGGTTCTGTCATTTTTGTCATTCAACAAGTGCCGACGAACGCGAACAGTAAAAGTAATTTTTCTCAAATTATTTAAAAGTGAACAAAAGAGAACAAAATATGGAACTGTGCAACCCAGATATAAATAGCTTTTGCTACTGCTGTGGCCAATATGTCTCAACACATAAAAAAGTGGAAATTTCAGTACTGATTTTGTTCAAACATACGAGATGTATTTCAACCAAAATGTTATAATGAGCGAAAATTGGGTACCAAATATAGTGTGTAAAAGCTGCTACAACCGTCTAATGGATTGGAAAAATAGAAGACGTGAAAGTATGCCATTCGGTATCCCAATGACTTTTACTAATTCTGCCGAAGGTCACAATCCATTGAATTGCTATGCATGTGCGAATAAAGGAGCCACAAATAGGAAAGAAAATCGTATAATTACGTTGGTGTTGCAAGTGCGCAACACCATTGCCTCATTCGGAACACATTCCTGTGCCAAAAGCTTCTAGCCCAGATATTTTCTCTTTTACGACTGCTGACATATCATACACGTGATGATCCCCCATATGAGCCATCAGTATCCAATGAGCCAATTTTAATAAAAGAAAATAAGCTTGATTCAATTGTTGCAATGTTGGAATTAACACAGCATAAATCGAAAGAGCTGGCTTCCATTTTGAAATCAAACAATTCGTTGGCACCCGATGTGAAAGTCAAAGCTTATCGAAGTCGTCAGGCAACACTCCAAAGTTTATTCATTGTGAATGATGAAAAAACTTCTGCATATGATGCATTGTAAAATATTTTAAAAATGGTTAACTACGCCAAACATATGTGGCGCATATGCTGCGATTTAAAAGTTGTAGCAATGTTTTGCAGTCTTCAAAGCGGCTACCAATATGCATGCCATGGATGGAAACTCAGTGAGTACAGCATGTTACAAACAGCCAATATTGTTCGTGAGCCTTTAGTGCCGAAGGAGAAGATATTGCTGCCTCCACTGCATATTAAACTTGGAATTGTTAAGAATTTTATCAGAACTGTCGCCAAAAGTGATGAAGTTTCTTGTTTTTGAAACTAATTTACCCGAGACTCAGCGAAAGTAAAATTAAAGAAGGTAAGTTATAACATCACATTCATTTACCATGGTTTTCCATCTTAACAAATTAATTTTTTCCAATCAGGCGTACTAAATGGTCCAGATATACGAAAGCTGATTAAAAGTGACGCATTCAACAATATTTTGATTGACGCTGAATTGAATGCATGGCAGGCAATCAAAGAAGTAATAGAAGGCTTGTTGGGAAAGCATCGTTCTAACAACTACGATGTTTCTGTTTCAAAGATGTTAAGAGCATTCTCGGAAATTGGTGTCCACATGTCCTTGAAAATCCATAATTTCATCATGATCTGGACTACTTCAGCAAACCATTGGCTACCGAATCTGATGAACAAGGTGAACGCTATTATCAAGTTGCTATGCCATTTGAAATGAGGTAATACTGATTTTTTTTATTTCTTCTAACTCATCTTAATAAAACAAAAACTTACAGATATAGAGGCAAAAAGTCGCCGAGTGCAATAATTGCGGAAATTTGCTGGTGGAGTAAGCTTGTGTGGCAAGACAGGGATGATCTTGATGATAAAGAATTTTCAGGAGATGCAAAGGGGCCAACAGTGAAGTCACACATTGATATTATGTGTGGTTCAGAAACTGATGATAGCGATGCCACTAGTCCCAAACAACCACCATCGAAAGAGTCTAGGCAATATTTATTAAAATAAATAAAAATAAACAAATTAAATAAAAATAAAAAATTATAAAAATGTTTACTTTATTTTTTTAGTAGTTTATGGCCAGAAGTCTGGAGCTGTCTCTTATACACATCTAGATGTGTATAAGAGACAGGCTTTTAAAGTATACCTAGCGCTATTGCACTCTATTATATGCTGCACAAATGTTTACTTTATTTTTTTAGTAGTTTATGGCCAGAAGTCTGGAGTTATCACGGAAAATTTATAAAAACAAATAGAAATTGTAATTCCTAATTTTTCTATATTTGTTTCATCAAAATCGGACAAGTGGTTCGCGAGTTATGTTAAACTACATTTTTGCCAAAATGTTACAACTAAGCGAAAAAACATCAAGATAAGGAAAAAATTTAAAAGGTCATAAAAAACACTGACATATACGAACGCCAAACCCTTTGAGGGTTTTACTATACTGACCTAGTACCATCACCCTGACTTGGAATTTCTCACTCCCCAGATTAGCTGTTGTACTGTGTTTTTACTCAAGTTACAGCTTGTACTAACGGACAGACAGATAGTGAAAGGGATTTCAACTTTTCTCGTCACCCTGATCATATATATATATGTATACAACCCTTTATCTATCTCGATTATTTGATACGTACAAGCGTTAGGTGAACAAAAATATAATGCTCTCTAGCAACTAATTGCAAGAGTATAAAGAAAATGTATATATTTTATAGAAAATAAAACAAAGTACAAAAAAAATTTATAATTTATAATTTTTTAAGACCACCAGTACCAAAGAATTCAACTCACGTTGCACCAACATAGCCTTTCGGTTCTGATAACCAAATTTTGCCAGAATTGCCACATTTGCTTAAAAACGTAGCACCTCAAAATTTACAGATAGATGGGCAAAACATAATAAAAAAAATATTCTAAGTAATGGCGCGATCCAAAAAATTACGAACCAAGCATAGACGATAGATAGAGGGACATCATGAACGAAACAAAACTTTTCAGGGAACGCTTCGGAGTTTACCTCCCAGAAAAAAGTGTCTAGCGGATTCTAAGGATATACAAGTATGAACCCTCAAAAGGCACACCACGATATTTTGGCACATGGAATGTAATTTGAAAGAAAATTATATGGAAAGCAGACATAGAACTAGAGTCGTATAACACTCATCTTTTAACTGAAAACTACCGTGCTAAGGCCCTGATACGTTTTTCAGAGGACTTTCTGGTTATCACCCTAGTCTTATACGAATCAGAGAACCAAATAGCCAGAAACTCTTCACCTTTGCCTGAGGGTAGAAAATTGACCATATTAATTGCCAACATCAATATCCTAGACAACAATACCAACGACAGAAATTTCTTCCAATTTTTAATCAACAATTTCCTCAAACCAAATTCCATCACGAATTTGCTGTTATACCAAGACCAACTCAAATCTATAACCCTCACCGCCAACAACGCTATCTCCAATATCCAGTAAACAAACAACATGGTTATCATAACCAAAATCCATTTAACCAACTACCAAAGAATACTCCTCCAAGATCTTCAAGTATTATGAGTGAACCCCGCTCTCTAATTTGCATTGGGATAACTATCATACGAGGTGTTTAAAAGTATCGCCAATTTTGTGTTTTTTCAAAAATTATTTGTTTATTCATGAATATCTATTTTGTCCCCTTCAAAGTAATCCCCATGAGATATTATACACTTGTGCCAACGGTTTTTCCAATCTTCGAAGCACTTCAAAAAATAATTTTTTTTTATCTTCTTCAGCTCCTCCTTCGACGCCGTCTTTATCTCGTCAAGAGAAGCGTAACGTCGTCCTTTCATGGGCCTCTTCAGTTTAGCGAACCAGACAAAGTCACAGGGGTCCAGATCTGGGGAAAACGGTGGCTGCGGCATCATTAGTGTGTTGTTTTGGCCAAAAAGTTGCGCACAAGCAACGATGTGTGAGCAAGGGCGTTATCATGGTGCAAAAGCCATTTTTTGTCACATTTTCCCGGCCTTCTGAGAACATTTTGTACCACCGATAAACGTTGCTTCGGTCCAAGGTGGCTTCTCCGTATGTCACAGCCAACATTCGGAATGCATCCTCGCACTTAATTCCGTTTTTCACACAAAATTTGATACAGGTTCTTTGATCCATTTTTTTGAATAGGTAAAAATCGAAGACGATTCAAAATACGTGCAAGCAAAGCAGCTGTCAACAATTAAATGAACATTCAAAATGGCCGAGCTTGTCGGCATAAGTGAGAGACATGAGTACCAACACAACGCCACAAAAAATTCGAAATTCGAATATACGTAACCCGCGAAAATTCAAAATTCGCGATACTTTTCGAACACACCTCGTATATTATCTCATGGGGTTTACTTTGAAGGGGACAAAATAGATATTCATGAATAAATAAATAATTTTTGAAAAAACAAAAAATTCGAGATACTTTTTGAACACACCTCGTAGGTACTGGGGTCTAAATATTCGCTACCTAAGGGCTTGAACAGTTTTTATTGGACTTAAAAAATTTTTGATTATAGGGTGGCGCGCACTAAAGATATTATTCGTGCAAAGTTCAATCCTGTTATTGTAGCAACTGGTTGCAAGAGTGTAATAAAAAAAGAGATAATCAATGTATGAATATAGACTAGCCCAATGTAAGCTAAAGCCGGTATAATTCCTTCTTATGTTTTGTCACTAATTAAATCTATTAAAATATACATTTGAAAAATAATTTTACATTGAATAATATTGAAGAATCACTCGACTTAGCAAATGTTAAACTTTCATCAAATGGAACTACTATGTTATTACCGTATACATGCATTTTTGGAATACCATTATCCAATAAAGACCTTTGCGAATATGTTATAATAAAACCAATAAAAATAAAAAGGTATCTGGCATTACGAACAAATCTATCCAAAATGATAATATAAAAATATGTAATAATACAAATATTATAAACCTAAGCAACACAACTGTGTTCCACGTCTTCCACGGGAATTAGAAGTGACTTATAGAGTTCGAGACTCCCATTATTGTTGGTGTTAATAGACGCTACTTCCTACGACTTTAGTGTTATTACTGTCAACCGTGACATGAGAGTCGCGACAACGCTGATTGATTGTTCGATGACAGGAGATATTTCGTCTTGCCCTCGTTCACAATCAAACACATCTTCTTCGTTTTCTTATGCAGTATGGAGAAAGCAGAACTAACGACGCGTATGTTGAGGTCAATGACATCAATATCAACGGCAACTGTACACTCTTATAGAAGATTGTAGCTCGATTAAGTTCTTCAGCTCGAATTATTTTCTCCGGCAGCAAATTGAAGAAGTCGCCCGATAAAACATTACCTTATCTGGAACCTCGTTTGGAATCGATCCGATCCTGACGGAGCTTTTGGTATTGCTGAACGTCTGTTTACACAGCCGCATTAGTTTTGAGTGGATACCAAATTCAGATATTACGGCATTAAAGCAGCTTCTTTCCGCGCTGTCAAAGCAGCTTTGAAACCGATGAAGAGGTGGTTTGTGTCGATTCTCTTTTCACGGGCTTTTTCCAAGATTTGGCGCATGACAAATATCGGGCCGATTATTAATTTTCAAGGTCTAAAGCTGCACTGGTTATCAGTTTGCTGACGAAAAATTTTAATCTTTCACACAATGTGTTCAACTTCTTCTGTGAGTCGCCCCTTTTTTTCGTAGAATTTTCGGAAATTACCCATGTCGGCCAGCTTACCAAGCTCTTCATACTCATGCATTTCAGCGTCCATTTTTTCTATCTGCAAATGCGTTTCGCTTCCCTCTTCAACTCTAGCTATCTATCCCATCTCGCAAGTGTTGTGGTCAATCGTAACGTTGCGAGGTAGGCATCTGTTTTCTCTCCACTGCGACACGGCACTCCTTGTCGTACCAGCTGTTCTTTTGCATTTTCCGAAAACCAGTGGTTTCGGTTGCGGTTGTACGTAAGGAGTTTGAAATGCCTTCCCACAACCCTTTATACCGAGTTGTTGACGAGTGTTCTAAGAGAGCAGGAGTGCAAGTCGAGTATAAAATCGTTCGGCTTTTGTTGTGATTGCAGTTTCTCGTCGTCGAACCTTCCTTGTGTTTGATGGCGTGCGTTTTTAGCTGCACAGAGGCGGGTGCGAATCTTGGCTGCAACAAGATAGTGTTCTGAGTCGATGCTAAGTCCTTGGAGCGTACGCACATTCATAACACTGGAGACGTTTTTTCCGTGTATCACAATGTGATCGATCTGGTTGGTGGTTTTTCAATCCGGAGACAGCTAAGTGGCGTGCCCTTAAATCGTAATTCTTTAAACATTTGCTGTGATTGTCATCAAAAGGAGGTCCCTCATTCGAGTCTGTTTCTTCTTTTGCTTTGTAGTGTTTTTTACGAGGGTTCCAAATCCAGCGCACAACCCTGTGGAGGGAATGTTTCGCCTTCTCACTTTAGCTCGCCTTCAAACGGGTGTTTTCTGGCTACCCAGGAGATATGTGGTCAAAGAACGGAAGTTGGAAGAGGCGTGGATAGAAAACCAAACATACCCATTTAAGCAGCAAACCGCAAGCAGCAATTTTACAAAATTTTACAATCAAATAAACCATAGTTCCAAGAAGGAGAAATTTTATGTTGGAAAGTGATCAAAGACCGTCATCTAAGTAATACACATCAATTGGGAACATTAAAAATAACCCACACTGCAGATTTAGTTACCAATTTTTCACTCACAATCATCTGCAATTATCACCATTTTGATTTTAAAAAATAAATGCAAGACAAATACAAGGTTTGTCCGGAAAGTAATAGGACTGATGTTCTTCTGCCGCGCCTGTACTTCGGAGCGTGCGCGCTACGACTGGATTCAGTAAAGGGCGTTCCTAGCTAAGGAACGAGCGGCTGTAGGCTCAGGACAAACATCTTCGGGCGTCGTGTGTCTGTGAGTGGTGCAAGCGGAAAATATAGCATTCGTTAAAGCAGAGGTACGCGGTTAAATTCTGTGTGAAACTCTGCAAATTTGTGGTACTTTTATTAAATTCCGGAATTCTAAATACAGATCATGTTTATGTAACTAGCATTATTATTGATATCAGCATCTGTTTTATCTATCCCAAAACTTAAAAAAGCCAATTGCTCCGTCCTTAACTTCAAGTTAGCTTTATCTTATATGGTTAAAAACAAATCCGTGAGAAGTATATCGAGAAAAATTAATTATTAAGCTCTAAATAATTAACAGGAAGTAAAATATGAGTTTTGGAGCCAATAAGAACATTAAGAAACCCATAAATACATATGGACACTTAATCGAAGCAGTTATCGGTACCGCCACAGATATTATAAATAAAATGGAGCAATTCCAAACCGAAACACACAGTGGCGTAACGATCGCAACCGCTTCTCAGTTGAGACCGTTAAGAATATTGTATTTGTTCAATATAACTTCAAAGAAATGAATTGTTTCACAAGAATTTGTCCACCGACAAAAAATAAATTTTTATGAAAAAATGAGTTTTTGACAATGTTAATACGATGAAGATGCAGAGACTGTGAAGATTTTACATATTTATGTGTAATATTCCTTAAGTGATTTAGGAAGTTAACAAGAAATGCAGTTTGCCAATTTAACTATTCCATTATATAATATTATTACACGGTAACCGATATCCTCGACCAATAGGAAAGAGCGGAGCCGCGGGTTTACACTAGTATTTTATAAATGCTGCTCAAATGGAAATATGTACGAGTATACTCCTAAAACTCACAAAGTTAAAATAACAGAAGCTAATCAAACCATTTCAACTTATAAGTCGTAGTTAAATATTAGGTAAGAGAGATCAACTCATTTCTTACTTCATAGAATAAAACTGACCTGATTAGTATTTACCGTTGACATTGTTTGACAATTCATAGTTAAAGATTTCGATGCAGCATTTGTTTTTTTTTTTGTTGAGTCTCTCGTTGCATTGATCACGGGAGTTGAAACGAAGTTTGCGATGCGAACTTTGTTCATTTTGTTCTTAAGTTGATCCCAAATACATATGTACTTTATGCTTTAATTTACGTCATCTGAAAATAGCTCAATAATACATATATAAATTTGAAGAAGTTATTATTATTTTCCTAAAAACTTATTTCTGAAATATGCCATTTAAACAATGGCCCACATGTAATCTTCGCAACTAATTTGGTTCATTTTCCAAACATCCTACATTGTGTTTATACTCTGAACTGGAGGATGGAGTCATGTGTAGAAGTTTACGCAAGTGAGGAAAGTTCTCTGATACATTCACTTCGATTCTTTTATATATGACTCAAGCAGCTCACGACTTCCGGTCTTTGACCTAGTATCCTCTGGGTAGCCTAAGAACATCTGCTTGAAGGCGATCTAAAGTGAAAAGGCGAAATATCCCCTACATAGGGTTGTGCGCTGGGTTTGTGCCAGCCACGTAAAAAAAACACCCCCAATGAAGAATTTTCAACAGCCTCGGATGACAGACCCCCCTTTTGATGACGACCATGGCAAACGAATTAAGGACTATGATTTGAGGGCATGCACCTGGAATGTCTGGTCAATTAATTGGGAAGGTGCTGCTGCCCAAGGAAATGCCTTGGACGGGACAAGGACAGAGGCGAGTAGGTCCTTGTGGCATTTACTGCAGTGGCCATATAAAGGAGGGAAAGTTTGGTGTGGGATTTGTGGTGGGAAAGAGACTCCGTCAGCGAGTACTATCATTCACTCCGGTGAATGAAAGTCTAGCCACAATCCGCATCAAAGCGAGGTTCTTCAACATATCGCTGATTTGCGCCCACGCCCCGACGGAAGAGAAGGACGATGTGACCAAAGATGCCTTTTATGAGTGCTTGGAAAGCACTTATGAGGGCTGCCCCCGCCACGATGTC
>NW_017537019.1:20740-22015 GCF_001853355.1 Bactrocera latifrons
CTTGTAGAACCCCCAAAGGTGATCTAGTCACCGATGCCCAGAGCATACTTAAATTATGGAGGGAACACTTCTCCAGCCTGCTGAATGGCAGCGAATGCACAACCCCAGGAGAAGGCGAACTCGATTCCCCAATCGATGACGATGGAGCAGACGTTCCATTGCCGACCAGGAAGAAGTTCGAATAGCAATTGCCCGCCTGAAGAACAACAAAGCGTCGGGGGCCGCAGGATTTGCGACCGAGCTATTCAAACACGGCGGCGAAGATCTAATAAGGAGCATGCATCAGCTTCTTTGTAAAATATGGGCGGACGAAAGCATGCCCAACGATTGGAATTTAAGTGTGATATGCCCAATCCTCAAAAAAGGAGACCCCACAATCTGCGCCAACTACCGTTTGATAAGCCTCCTCAACATTGCATATAAGGTTATATCGAGCGTATTATGTGAAAGATTAAAGCCCACCGTCAACAAACTGATTGGACCTTATCAGTGTGACTTTAGACCTGGCAAATCAAGAACCGACCAGATATTCGCCATGCGCAAATTTGGGAAAAGACCCGTGAAAGGAGAATCGGCTCTCATCACCTCTTCGTCGATTTCAGAGCTGCTTTCGATAGCACGAAAAGGAGCTGCCTTTATGGCGCGATATCTGAATTTGTTATCCACGCAAAACTAATACGGCTATGTAAACTGACGTTGAGTAACACCAAAAGCTCCGTCAAAAGTGGTAAGGACCTCTCCGAGCCGTTCGATACCAACCGAGGTTCTAGACAAGGCGACTCCCTATCGTGCGATTTCTTCAACTTGCTTCTGGAGGAAATAATTAGAGCTGCAGACCTAAATAGAGAAGGTAAAATCTTATGTAAGAGTGTGCAGCTGCTGGCGTATTTCGATGATATTGATATCATCGGCCTCAACACCCGCGCCGTTAGTTCTGCTTTCTCCAGACTGGACAAGGAAGCAAAACAAATGGGTCTGGTAGTGAACGAGGGCAAGACGAAATATCTCCTGTTATCAAACAAATAGTCGTCGCTTTCGCGACTAGGCTCTCACGTCACTGTTGACAGTCATAACTTTAAAGTCGTAGATAATTTCGGCTATCTTGGAACCAGCGTAAACACCACCAACAATGTTAGCGTAGAAATACAACGTAGGATAACTCTTGCCAACACGTGCTACTTCGGACTGAGCAGGCAATTGAGAAGAGGACTTTGCTTCTCGACAAACAAAAACCAAACTCTGTAAGTCACTCATAATACCCGTCCTGCTATATGG